>NW_010244239.1:0-12692 GCF_000690775.1 Eurypyga helias
GAGTAATATAGACTTGAATTTGAACGATTACTTGGCCTGTCCAGTTGTCACTAATAGTGCTTTACATGTTGCTTTACCCTTCCTGTAGGCTTTCTCTTTAATCTTCCAATTATAGCGAATGGATAGCTAAAGGACAGTGTGCAGTTTGGGTTTTTTCTCAAATTATTTTTTTTTTATGAACTTATCAAAATGCTTGGTACCTTGTCATGGTCTATTTGGGACCCTCTGCTAAACACCCTTTGTGTCTCGGTTTTTTACACAAATAAGCCTCCTGCAGCTTTTAGGAGTTTTTGGTTTTGTTTTTTTTTCCAGTCTGAGTGTTGATGAAGGAAAACTTAATTATATAATATCACAGCATCCCCACCTGATACATGACCCAAAGGTAAAGCTGCCTGGTGGTCTTTAATTTCAGATACACTAACACTTTCTTGAAATCACTGATTTCTTCTTTACGCCTTAAAGGGAAGGCTCTTCATTGTAAAGCTCTGTCAGTATCAGGTCCTATGGCTAATATCGCTAATGTATTTTTTTTAATGTTTTTGCAAGAACAGATTGGTGAATCCTGGCGCCTTAAGCCTAAAGCCAAAAAAGACTGCAAAACCCATGGATTAATCTGTTTTGAGACTGAAGTCCTGACTGTTCTTCCCTGGCATGTAAATTTAATACTTTACCAGGTCAGCTTGAGAAAACGAGGTGCTGTAGCCAAGAGGATACTTTTCCAAAGCATTAGCTTTTAGCACTGAATAAAGGTTAAGAACAACTCTGTTTAGTTGGATGGGTTCTCCTGTATTTTTAGATTCTATTGAGGCAGCTTCGTCAAAGACCTGTCTTGTTTCCCTGGAGTACTGCCGTTGTCCTAAAACACACATTGCCCTTTTTTATTCAAAGCCAGATTAACTGTTTTGCTGATATTAATAACCATGAAAGTAGAGCAGCTCTTTGTATGTTGGTGGTGCTTTAGGTATAGTGGTAAATGATAGATAACCACATACTTATTTTGATTCTAGCTTGCGGTAGTGTTTTGGAACGACATCTATCTTTCCATGTAACTGGAAAGAATTTTTACTTCCCAGTTCACAGAACCATACAAGGGGGGTGTGTAGGGGATGACTGGGACTCCAACCCAAACCCCATATCAAGATGTATTTTGATTGTTTGTAATGTTGCTGACAATGGTATCAGTTATGGTTTTGGGGAAACATTGTGAAGAGAGGTTGAACTTGATATAAGAATCAAATACTGCATGTCTTCCCGTTACTCCTTAGGATCTTTCCTGAGTTCAAAGATTCTTGAATTTAGTCCTGGAGAAGCAAGCTTTCCCCTTTTGAACTGGGAAGGCACTTGTCTAGGGCTGTGCATTAGAGGTGTACTACAAGTGTACCAAGACAGAGATGTGTTGTCTGGAATTATGCTGCTCATAGTGTTCAAGAGGATGTACTACTCCGTGGTTCCAATACTCTTCCTCTGTGTTCCCTTTATGATCCTTGTGTTTGTAAGTAACATTTATTTGGCAAGTTCCAGATGCTGAAGTGAGCGTCTGGTGACCCAAATTGGATGTGTTATCTTTTAAATTTCTGAATATGCTCATAGGAATCTTGGCAAAAAGGTAGCTCATTATTTTTTTCTTTTAATACTTCTGCATTCCCATTACGTAGCGCCCATAGGATGCATTCATTTTTCTTCATTTTGCGATGAAAACGTACAGTTAACTTTTTAACTTGGTGCAGTAGACGTCGTGCAGACACTGCTGCATGGGGAGGAGTTGGAACTGCTTCACAGCCAGGACTAAGTGCACAGCGTAACCTCTACAAGTTTCTAAGGACAGTTTCCTGTCTGCAGACGGGGTCTGAGAAGGCAGACCCAGGCACTGGTGCTTGAAGGCTGCCTCTTGTTTGCCTGCCTCAGAGCCTCCTGAGGCAGTTTGCTCGGTTACTATAACATTAACCATTGAACTTAAAATGAAATAGTAATGAATCATGATGACGTAGTGTTTGTTTCTTTTCAGTTACCCATGGATGTATAGTCTCCACAATCAAACTGTTTCTTCCAGATGGAATGGAAGCTCGATTGCGATCAGAGTAAGAATAATATCTTTGTGTAGCAAAACTGAACTAGTGTATAATGAGTGTTTGATACGTTTTATATTTAAAATCAGCATAGGAATGTTTTCTTTTCCTGTGGCCATGCAAAGAAAATAACTGAGAACATAGTTCTTTTGCAGGCATTATGGAAAATAAATCTTGTTTGCTTGTCGCTTTTGGAAATTAAGACAACTATGAAAGATTTAAAAAGTTCTATAAAAGTATAAGTTCTTACCAAGTTGGACTTTTCTGATGGCTGTGGTTCAGTGTGTGGGAATGGGTTTATAAACAGAAGAATATTGGAACAAAAGGAAGCAAATGAGCAAAATATCATTCCCTCTGCTTTGTTTTCTTTTTTGTATTGGATTATTTTGCTCCTTTACATACACATACACTCAAGGGAAGTTAATGATGACTCTGTGTGTACACACACAACTGTTCATACTATTCATACCAGTAATGCAGTAGTGTGTCCTCATGGTGCTGTTATTTGGTGTCACAATGAGGCAAAGCTCTGCTTGGCATGAGGGGAAAAAAAATCATAAAATAATTGGAATCATGTTTGGAAACTCAGGTGAATATTGTGTTTTCTGTGTATATATGGACAGTTTGGAGAAAATTTCAAAAAGTAGTAGAAACAAAATTTAAACATTTTGTTTGCAGTAACTGAGTGCCAGTTACAAATGACATAATATTAATAATCTTTCATTCTCAGCAATTGTGTGGTTTTGATTGCTTATTTAAATACTCTTATCATTAGTATGCAGAAGTATTTGCATGAAGCTTTAGGGTACCTTTGCTTCTGGAAAGATGTCAAAATAAATTATTTTGGGAAATTTTCCATGTAATTGCATGTCCTAATAAAAATAGTAGAAATGTATGGTGGTAAATTTTTAGTTCTGATGAAAATGAGCAAGTGTAACATTTGCTCTAGTGAGAGAGTGCAGAATTGTAGGTTACTAGGTACTATTTTACTTGGTTTGTTGAACTTCTAAACGAGAGAAGTGTATCTGCTGTCTTTGCTTATCTATTATTTTGTGCATGTAAACTGGTTTAAATTTTAATAAAACCCTTTTAAAATAATAAAATATTATGTAAATACTGAAATAGGAGTTTAAGAGTTTTTAGAATAGACTTTGGATTTTCAATTTGAAAATGGTTTTGTTAGTTTGAAAATGTCACTCAGCATAGCATTAGCTGGCTTTGCACATTTATGTAATAACTTCATTTTTATCTAAGAATAAACTTAAAATTACAAAGCATCATGATTAAATGCACAGTACTAGGGATCTTCTGGATTTTTGAGCTGCTCTTCTGTACTTTTTGTTCACTTTTAAATTTTTTTTTTTTAGTGTTATCCATGCTCCATTACCCAGTCCTGTTGACAAGGTAATTCAGTAATTTGCTGTTTTCTGCCTTATTCAGCCACATGTTGTTTTCTGACTTGGTATAAAGATGAAGAAACGGTGAAGTCCAGTTATGTTTAGATATGTTTTCCTCTCCCTGTTTTTATCTAGTTTAATATTTTGATTGACATTTATGGTAGAGAAGGTGATGCAGTACTACAGCTTGACTTCTTACCTGTATGTGTCAGTGTGGCACCTGACACATGGCTGAGTTAAAAAAAAACAATTGATGGTAAGATGGCTGAATTTCCAGGCACAGGCTGACTGGCAAAGAGGTTTTGGGTATTGCATAATTTGCTACGTGATCTGTTCTGTGGGGCTCATGTGGTGTTGGATGAGGTCTGTTGTCCTGGTATCTTGTTTTTTATGGATGAGAAGCTGCACTGCATGGGCTGGGAAGTGCTCTTGCATGTTCCAAAGGAACAGACCTCTCTGCTCCTCGTGTGCAGATACAGCCAGAGTCACTCACTGTAGGGCACAGTCAGTTATGTCTAGTGTAATTCTTAAATTCAGTTTTGATAATGTGGAGAACTTGTAGAAAAGCTGTTAATAGGTACACCCTTGAGACAAGTGACAGGAATTGATGATCTGTTTAGTCTCTAAAAAGAAGGATTAACTTTAACCTTGAATCTAAATTTTAAATGTTAAGAACAACATTTTGAGAAACTAAGGGGACTTATTTGTGAAGTCAGTAGCCGAAGGAGTTGGTAGACTTTGCATTTAAGTTGAAGTTTTAAAACAGCCTATGTAGCTTGCATCTAGGGCCACAGCAGAAATTCAGAGGACGGACTGAAGGTATAACTGTGAAAACCAGCTTCACAATTAAGTCAATGTAGGAAGAGCCTATGAGAGTTAGTAAATAAATCCATTTGCCACTACCCTCCCTCCCCCAAGTTCCGAACAGTTTCTGGGCCTGGAGAAGGTATGAAGTAAGACAAACTGAAGACCGGACTTTAAGCCTGGCTGAGACAATGACAGAGCATAGCAAAACTTTCTTTAATTGCATGTGAATAGAAGTCAAGTAAGGTGATGGTGCTAATATACAGATAGAACAGTTATAATGAGAGAGAATATGGGTATTTCCCAAATCTGAAACAAACACTTATAAAGGGGGAATGATGAAGATGATGGCTACTAAGTCAGCAGCAAACATGTGATGAAATGTGTGTGCGGGAGACTTTCCAATTCTAGAAACCCCGGATTTCTGTTTGTCCTTGGGCTGAATGGCTTCAGCTTTGTGCACCTTGCTTATTTTTGTGAGTTTAATCTCAGATGAAACAAAAGCCTTAAACTCTTTGGTGGGTTGGTGGTTCAAGACATTAACACAGTGAGGCCTCAGTCCTGAGTTGGGACATTCTATGATTTAAAAAAAAAAAGTAGCAGGACAATAAAAGATTGGAAATGCCTGTAGTTAGATATAACTAACTAACTAATAATATAAGTTAGACTTATATTTACATTCATGACAAGATTTAAGTAATGAATTTTTCATTGAGTTTAATGTAAAATCCCAAACCATTTTTATTCTTAAAGCCTTTTATTTTTCAGGTTGCTGCTAACACTCCCAGTATGTATTCTCAGGAATTGTTTCAGCTTTCACAGTATCTACAGGTAATATTTCTCTTGACAGCTTTAGTTTGGCTAAACAGTTAACCTTTATTCAAAACACAAACCCTATGCTCTGTCTATCTTTGTTAGGCTTGCATTTTCTAAACTGGACCATGATAAAGGATTTAAATGCCCTTTTCTGTAGTGAAATAATGTAAAATGCTGTAATTGAACATGGTACAGTTCTGCATAAATTTTTGGGGATTTGCATGAGCAGCATGAACTGTGACTTCTGTAATAGACATGGGATCTCCGTATTTTATGGACGACTCCCTGTACGCTATGTATCTGCATTTCCCGGCCTTTCTCCTCTCCTACCTTACTGTCCCCAATTTTAATTCTTCTCCAAATATTTTCAGCATCATTCACTGCTGTGGATGTACTGTGTACACGTATAAAAGTTTTGGCAGAACAGAAGAATGGCAAAAGAAGAGGTCATTTCTTGTGTCAAGAAGTAGTTTGTTTCTGTGAATTTAACTTCTTAGTGTGAATATTTCTGTCCCAGTATTTATTGGAAAGTATGAAGGAGGGGACAGTGCTGGAAGCTCTTCTTCCTCATTGGCATCACCAGCCTTTCTGCACCTGCTCCTGTGTCAGTTTTTGTACATGTGTGTTTTCCTAAAATGTGGTGTTGCACGAGGGTTAGACTGCAGAATGGCAACATATTAATGTGTGTGCTAACGTATATAAACAAAGCAGTTAGAAAGGATCGTAAAATCAGCTTTCTGAAAAAGATGTGAAAACATTCTTCCTGATAAATTGTATGTAGCTTTAATTTATGTGTAGTTCTGCTGACTGACTTTGCCTCTTTTTCTCTGATAGTGGCAATTTTTATTTTTTCACTCAATTATGAGGCTTTTGAAACAGATACCAGTGTTATATGTATTCGCTGACATAGCAGGGAGCAGCTCAGGCAGATGCTCTTTCCTGGGAGGCCAAATACATACTCACTCACCAATCTGTTCATGCTCTGTATCCTGGAATTGTTAACAAAGATGCCCTATCTTACTGTTGTAAAGCTAAAATTGAACAAAAATAGCAGTTCTTGCTTGGCATCTTTCTTTTGTGACCTGATTTGGGGATGAACAGCTCATAGCTTTGGAGCTGCCAAGCTGCCTTTTGGTGTTTACAATTTTATTGCTCGAATTATTGACAAAAGTCACTGTTTTTAAGTCTCGGAAAGTATAACTTGTTACTATGTGTACTCAGCATGTGCAACATGGGCATAAAAAAGGTTTTCAGGAACATGAGGTTATAGGATAACATTTTATAATTAAAATAATCCAAATAAATGTGTGAATGGATAAAATGGGATGGGCTGCTTATAGTTTTGTGTATGTGACAATGCTAACCACTCTTTTTTTGTGTTTTGCTATCTCTTGTGTCTTTTTTTCTGAGCTGTTTTAGCTGTACTGACTGGTGCTTTGCTCTCTTCATAGGAAGCCTTACATCGGGAACAAATGTTGGAACAGAAGCTGGCAACCCTTCAGCGACTACTTGCTGTCACGCAAGAGGCTTCAGATACTAGTTGGCAGGTATCTGCAAGCATCCTTTTCTTTTATGGACTGAAATAGGCAGTGGCATATAAATTTTAGCTATTAATTTACAAACAGAAGCAGAAACAATGAAAAGCTTACGGCGATTCTCTTAACCTGTGCAAAAGATAATTTTTAATCAACTTGGTGATTATGTAGCAGTTGGAAATAATTGTTAGTAGTAAGTATGCCAACAAAATTCAGTTTTTTTAAAGCAGAAGTCTACCGGAACTACATTAAGCAGATGTTAATACTATGGTGATCCCTTTTTTCTGCTAGGCTTTAATAGATGAAGACAGGCTGCTATCAAGATTAGAGGTTATGGGAAACCAATTACAGGCATGTTCAAAGGTAAGTAGTTCACTTGGAGTTGAATGCTAAGAATGCTGATAAATAGCCCTTTTGAAGTGTTTTGAAATTAGCTATTTATAGGAAAGCTCCTGAAACAAAAACTTTCTGAAATCAGCCTGTGTAATTTTGGTAATCTGAATAGCATGAAAACTCTGGATCTGTTATGTATTTGATTGAATAATTTTAAATCTAGATAAACAACTGTTTTTCAGCTTTTTTTAGCCTAAACTGATTTCTTTTCTATACGCATATAAATGTATATCTAATGAAACTCAGGAAAGGAGTTTGTCATCTGTGAGAGGCAACCATTCTGTCTGGTTTCCTATGGATATTTCTTTCCAAATAGGCCTTTGAAAAAAGGCATTATCAATGTGCTGCCTCCTAGAGACAGAGTAACAAGTATGCTGTGCCTTAATTGTTCTTTAGGCCACTTATGCCTGCCTTAAACTTTTGGTTTTCTTTTATTTCCCTCTCAGCTACCTACATTGCAAGAAATTTTTTGTAAGTCCTGTTTGGAGGTCTTTCAGGGACCTTCTAGGTTTCTGGTTTGTCAGATTGGGGATTCCCTAGGCTTGACGTTGTCTTATCAAAGCTGATAATGAATGTGTGCTGCCTTACATACACTACAAAAAATAACTGGTTTACACCCAGTCATCTCAAGAATTTTTTGATCACTGATTTGTCCATAACATTTTCCTATCTACCACAGGTTGCTAAACATTTTGAAATACAACAGGTCTTATCATGATCTAATATATTTAATCAGCAAAATGCTAATTTATATTGTCTTTATCTGAATTATCTTACTACAGAATCAAACAGAAGACAGTATACGAAAAGAGCTTATAGCATTACAAGAAGACAAACACAACTATGAGACAACAGCCAAAGAGTCCCTGAGGCGGGTCCTTCAGGAGAAAATTGAAGTGGTCAGAAAACTGTCTGAAGTGGAGGTATTGAAGTTTCATACTTAGCCTTCTGGAAGTGTTGAAATAGTTATAACTGCTGCTACTTAGATGCCTGTTTTGTTGCCTGTAATGTGCCAGTATTTGTTGTCTTGTGGCACTTGCAGTGTATTGACTAGTCGTGTTTATTTCTCCTAGTTGACAGCAGTTGAGAAACTGTTCTTCGATCTCCTTTTTCTGCCAGATTTCAAAATTCATGAAGCTGTCTTACAGAAGTTAGTACAAGTGGGAAATAAGTGAAGGGAAAATGGCATACCTATATTAGAAAAAATGCTGTTGAAAGCATTGTTTAAAGTATAAATTTTATGGAAACATACTTAACCACGTACGCAAATTACACTTAAGAATGAGCTTTAAGATCACCAAGGGTTGGAAACTTTTTTTCAATAAGATTTCTGTCCCTGTAATTGCTCTCATCGTTACCTTTTCCTTTATTTTCTCTTCACTAACACTTCCCATTATGATGCCTTAGGTCAAGAAATATTTTAAGACTTCATTTGAAGTGCTCAGAGTGTCTACCCTCTTCATGCTTTCTGAAGAATGTGATGCATATAGTGCTGTAATAAATAACCCTATGAGATTTCAGTTAAATACACCTTTTTATATTTTAATAGCTCTTGATGGGTTTGTTAAGGTTGGCGTTTTATGTTTAGCTTCTAGCTTTCTTCTCCTTTCCAATCCTTTACTAAGATAAGAATTTTCTGACTTTTTTATTATACTTTTTCCTCTTTACTTTGACCCTTGGGGCAGAAATATTAATTTAACTGTTGTAGTGAAGAGATTTACTTGAGTGCTTCCTGCCACATACTTTTTCTTTCCGCACAAAAGAATCACTGGCTCCTGGTTGAAAGTTGTCCTTTAATAATTACTGTACAAAGTAGCTTTTAACTTTTGTTTAAAGGTGTTTTCGTGGTGAAGAACTAACCCAGAGCTTGTTACACAAAAAACCTAAGAAGAGTTGTATTAATGCAGAAACAAATCTTGAGCTATGAGGAAGAAGCTTGACACAGCTTTTAGTTGTGGTGCTGTCACCAGATGATGACAATGCTTCTTGAGCATTCCTTGTCTCCTGCAGACCCAGCTGCCCCTGAAGTAAGGGGATCTTAGTTTAGCTCCCTTTCCACATTATGAAGTCCAGAAAAAGATTTAGAACATGTCCTTGGAGCTACTTGGCTTATATAATGTGTTAAATCTTTCATGAAGGTATGATGAAATCTGTTGATAGCATTGGAAGTTTTGTATTATGTTGTGATTCACCCTTTATTATAAACCAGAAGAGAATGGGGGAGATGGATCACACGTTTTGGTTCTTTATTCCTATCAATCACAATCATTAAACCTACTGGGGGGTTTTGGTTTGGGGGTTTTTACACATGCATGAAACTAATACCTTTTCACATAATCTGTTCTTTAAGCAAAGCATTACAAAGGTTTGTATAGGTGGTATTTTTAGCCTTAATGATTAGGAATAAAGCAGTTAAATATGATTAGTTACATATACTGTTTGGAAAAAAAAATCAACTTCACTGTATGATAGAATATTAGTCTGTATTTTTTTTATTTGTTGCATAATAATTCTGTCTTACAGCGGAGTTTAAGTAATACAGAAGATGAATGTACTCACCTGAAAGAGATGAATGAGCGGACTCAGGAAGAATTAAGAGAATTAGCTAATAAGTACAATGGAGCTGTAAATGAAATTAAAGATCTTTCTGACAAGCTAAAGGTAATGACAGAATTTTGTCTGACTTAGGAGGGTACTGTCATGCATTTAACAACTAAATAAATTTAATTTCTAATGTGGCAATCACCTAGAGGTTAATGTAAGGAACATGGACATCTTTATATATTCTTTTGGTTTACATTTAATATACATGACAGTGTCATCAGTTAAGTAAATTGCTAAAAAGATTCCATTTTTGTTCACTTAGTTATCATATTTTTGGAGATGCAATATATTTAATATAAAATTGTGATGGTGTTATACTTTATATTCAGCTGCTTTTTTTGTAGACAACTTTCAATTTAAACATTTTACAGTTAATGGGAACGAGAACTAGAATTAGAAATATTTATGCATTTCATGTTGCCTCTTTGTGCAGTTACAAATGTAACTAGCCTGCCACATGCTGGTAATATGGCTCAGCTTCCAGGGGGAAGGGGTGTGCTATCAGGTTTGTTAATAAACTGAACATCTAAGTATATTAATATTGAAAGGTCCTTTATGCTTGAGAACAAAATAATCACAGTATGATAAAGCCTGTTCCCAAAGAGTCTCCAGTCTAGGTGAGTAGATGATGTGGAAGGTGGTAGTGGTGGTGTCTTTGTAGGTCCGAGACAGTTGTTGCATTTGTCTCAGAGACATACTGAAATTTGAACTTAGGTTTTTTGAGTCCTAGTTCAGCACCTCAGACAAGACCTGTCTTTCCAAATTAAAATTGCTTGTCTTAAGGCCAGCAAAAAAAAAAAGGATTTTTTTTTAACCTGTTTTGAGCAGGTAGCAGAAGGAAGACAAGAAGAAATCCAACAGAAAGGACTGGCAGAGAAAAAAGAATTACAGCATAAAATAGATGAAATGGAGGAGAGGGAGCAAGAGCTTCAAGCAAAAATAGAAGCTTTGCAGGCTGATAATGACTTCACCAACGAGCGGCTAACTGCATTACAAGGTTAGTCACTAGTGGGGAAGAAACTTTGATTATTTGTTTTTCTTTTAATCTGTGAAATATCTTTTTTTTGGACTTCTGTTTACAGTACGGTTAGAACATCTTCAAGAGAAAACTCTTAAAGAACACAACAGCTTAGGTAGGTGTGATCAGTTTCTTGTCTCAAGCTGGTTTCCAGATTTTCTGTTCGATTACTTTTTATTTATTGTAATCCTGTAGTCTAGGTGTCTGGCAAAAGAACGTTTTACAGTTACCCCAGTAGTGCAGTCGTCTTGGTATCATTGTTAACATTGAAAGACATGTGGCCGCAACAGAATGCCAGAAGAGGGCACTGCTGGTGTGAGTGTTCAGACTTCTGGGTCATTGCTCGGTTTAGAGCCTGTTTGCACCCCCTCAGCTCCACGATTTTGAAGGATTTTATTTACATATGTATATCAAATGTATATTTACATATTTATATAAAGGATTTTTAAAAAATATAATAGGCAGTAATTCTTTGGGTGATGGTAACCTCTTATATGTTTGAACAAACAGGAACATGATCTGTAGTGTAGGAAAACACTAGATTTTGCCTGTTTTTATGGATTAGATACTTAGAAGGAGGAGGTAGTATGAAAAGCCAGATGAATTTCTTAGTGCTGTATTTCTAAAAGAAACAAAACCCAAAACATTTTGCTTGGTTCCAGAAATAATACCCTTTCTTAATCCTAGGCATACAAGTTGACGACTTCATACCTAAAATTAATGGGAGCACAGAGAAAGGTAGTGTATCTTAAGGCTACCTTTTGTCTTACGGTTGATGTTTGAAGTTGAACAAATTCAAAAATATTCTCTGAAGTTTTATGTTGAATAACATTCTCCTAACAATGAAATTTAATTTGTCCCCTCCTCTGACCAGCGTTTTTTTGCTTAGACTTTCAGTCTAGGTCTTCTGTAAAACTAAAGAGCCAACTTGGAAGTCGTCTTTTTTTTTTTTTCCTCCTTGTCTTTGGGCTCTCATTGGACTCAGTAGGAGTCTGCTGAATGATGTCAGGTTTGTGGCACAAGGGGGAAACCTCACTGACTTTTTCCCTCTGAGTTTTCCTTTCCTTTGCAACACAGACATACACAGTTTTTCTAGTAAACTGGGTATGGTAGGTAAAGTCAGTGAACCATTTTTTTTAACTAGAACATGAAAAATGTATTGACATATATGAATAGTGGAAACTAACTTTCTAAAACACGGGAATGTCTGTGTACAACAGGAATGAATACGCATAGAATTAACTGATGGGTTTTTTTTAAAGATCGGTTAGTTAAAGCAAAGTATTTTAATGCACCTTAACATACACTTGAAGTCTTTTGAGTAAAATTGTCTAAGAAAACTATACCCATTATCACATATTGCAAAGATTATTCCAGTTATAATTCTAATTTCACTAAATCATTCCATTGGCAAAGATATATTTGTCCTCTTTAAAATTTTTTCCTTGATGTAGCCTTCTTCAGCACTTTCTGAGTCTTGCTAAATAGCAAAACCTCTCAGAAAAGGTGGTACTATTATTTGGAAGGTTGGGGCACTTATACAGAGAAATCACAATTTTAAGTAATATTCACAGTGTGTAAGCATGACTGTATATATTTTTAAACAATTTTAGATCTCTGTGCTTTAATTCTTAGCTTCTTACCTTTTTTTTGTATTATAAATGAAGAGCTTCTTAACTAAGGAGACCAATAGCAAAATAAACTAAGTTAATCGTGGCATAACCTCATGTCTATTTCTTGTTTGGGGCAAGAGGAGAGATCTGTTTAAACACTGACAAGAACTGTACAAAACCATCTTTTAATCTAAGTACTAGTTATCCCTTAATGTCCTGGTGTTTTAGGCACTTAGCTGTGTTGCACACTGAGATGAGCAAGCAAGAGACTTCATGTCTGTTCCTAGTTCTCTGGACTGCCGTACTTTGGTTTTTAGATAGAACGATCCATATTGCTGATGCATAATTTTAGGTGGGTAATGCTCTTAATGCTTGATGGAATGGTTAAGAAATACATTTGCTTTTAATTTTTTTAAAATCAGAAAATAGTGTACTTCTTTACAAAG
>NW_010244239.1:12723-27488 GCF_000690775.1 Eurypyga helias
GTGTAGGGATTGTAATTCTTCCCTCTGATCTTGTAAACTGACTTAGAAAGTTAAGTTGTTGGAGCTTATTGGAAAAACACAATACTGTATACAAAAGTAGCTTAGAGCTGAATCAAAACATTTAGTAAAAGTTCTCAAGCTTCAAGTGCGAATACATACTGTAATTTTAGAGAAGTACTTAACAACAGACTAAGTAGGGGTTTTTTAACAAATTTTTTTCCTTTTTTAAAATGTCTAGCAGGATGTCTTGCTAGTTTCTTTAAATACTCCTACCCTTACTAGTCTGAGTTTAAAAATTGTCTGAAATATTACTTCAAACTTGAATTCATTATTATGTGATTATAACAAATATTGTATCACTGCTATTCCCTTTTTTTGTCCAAGTGGAAGAAGTAATCCTTTTTTGACTTATTTTTGGATTGTATAAAAGTGAAAATGCCATCTGCATGGATGTATGAAAATACAGATGCCTACATCCTATGAATAAGAACAGAAGTTATGCTTAAACCTGGGAGTTTTAGGAAGCTGTCTGCCAATTTCTTTCCTTATGAAGATAGACAACATGTAACTGCTCATTCAAGTTGTCTTCCTGTGTTTTTATACAGTCTGTCACCTTCTGTCATGCATCTACCATTCTCTTTTATTATTTTGTGTTTTAGCATAGTTTTACATGCTTTCCATATTCTGTCTGTTGTACCACGTTCTTCTGCATCTCTACTATACCTGGTCCATCCACATTTCTCTGGAGTTTTAGAGCTTGCTGGCCTGTTATCTCTGAGTTTGTGCCTTTCTGTATCTCCCTGTTGTTTATCTAGCCTTCATAATGACAGATGAGCAGTAATTGTCACTGCCAGATTTTGGCTTTTGTTCTTCTGAAAGCAGCAGGAGGCAGTGACTGTTTTTTTTGCTGAGTAGTCTTGCATTATTTTAGAAGAACTAAGAATTTGGGGATTGTAAGGTAGATTCAGCAGCTTTGGCAACAAAAGAGGTTATAGGTATTTGGCAAGGGAAAGACTTCACAATTGAAGGCAGAAGTTAGAAATGTAAACTTTTGGGGTTTGTGCTAAATAGCTTGCAAGGGAATAAAAAAGCCTCCTCTGTCTTTATACAAAGGTATACATACCCCCTTCTCTCCCACTCCCTGAAGAAAATGGTGGTAAAAGCATGTAAAATCAGTGCGCTTTTCAAGTTTTCTTTTATGTCTCTGTCTCTCAGAACTTCAAGTCAAGTCCTCGAGGTAATTCGTAGGCATGCGGCCTAGCTGTTGCTGCAAGGATTTGGCGTTACATTTTTCCTGTGGCTGTCTCTAACATGAAAAGAGCCTGTACTTGGGTAGAGGAACTCAGAACTCGTTATCATCTCTCTAGAGTGTTTTTATAACAGTGTGCATATTGTGATGGTTAGGCATTCATTTTCTCTCTTGGCACATGCGGAGACCCTGGTGCAGGAGAACAGTAACTTGCTTGTACATCAAGCCCCTGGTAAAGGTCATGTAGAACTGAGTTATTTCAGTGACATGTTTCTCGGTGAGTTGCACCACACCTGGCTTTCATATTTAAGTTTTGTGAGCTCTTTATTATATAAAGATATGAGACATTTGTGTACAATCACTTAAATTATCATGTCAAAAGGCAAAAAAAAAAGTTTGAATGTGGAGAATAAAGTTATAGCCATGGTGCTGTCCTTTAAAAGCCCTGTCTGTGTGTATTAGGAAAGAAGTTTATTCTAACTTTGAAATATAGTAAATCTCAGTATTACATATTTGATCTTAACAGCTAAGCCTCAGATGTCAGGAGCTAATGATTCAACAGTTTTGTTAGAATGTAACACATTTAGGTGGTTTGAGTACTAAAAAGCAGCCTGGTCAGTTTGCTATGTTCTTGAGGTCAAAGGACTTTTGAGGTTCTCCAGAATGGAATTGTTACACCTTTTTATTGGAAGAGGTGCAAAATTCTATTGGAGTCAGGAGCTGAGCACGGTCACGTAGAAGGGCTTGGGTAAACCTGGGAATTGAGCCCAGCGTTAGGATCATTACTGCAGAACAACTGTTCCTTCTTTCAGACATTGTTGTTTCAGTGCAGTGAAATTTCATGTAAGAAAAGGGTGATATTCAGCAAGACTTAAAAAAGAAATGGTTGTGCATTTCAAGAGGGTATTAGATACACAGAATAAACATGAAGACTAAAGAAAAACTTATTAAATGCCCTTTTAAAGCTAATAAAATGCTGAAATACAGGTTTAATGCATGTTTTTTGTTTCATCAATGCGTGGATTTGGTATTTGCAGTTATCCGTGTCTGATTATGAATTAACAAATGGAAGGAAGTGGAGACGTCAGTGCTACAGGGTTGTATGTTTCAGTAGGGTATCATTTTACCTATTTTAACTTTATTGTGATTTAAATGTCACTTATGTACATAAATCTTTTTGCCAAAATTATGAAGTTGGCAATAGAAATTTAGTGGAAGTCGCCTGTCACCACCTAACCCGAATGTTCAGCACAGCCAATGCCAAATGCAGAATGTTTGAACTTGTAATGATTGGGTTTTAGTAAATTTTGTTAAATCCAGTCTTTTATAAATACCTTCTGTTGAGGTAAGGGGCTTTTTGTTAAACTTAAGAACTGTCATTAGATTTTAGTATTTAAAAGTACCCTTTGAAAAAAGTACCTTTCTCTTCTGACCAGTTCAAAAGGATCATCTGTTTGTTAAGGTCACTCAGACATCAGTTTGGTCCTGTCTGCTTGCCTATTAATTCAGATTTCCCAAGTTCACTGTAAATGCAGAATTACAAATATTGTTAATACATCTTTCAAACTTTTTGTTGCATCAATTTGCAAATTATAAGAAGATGTGAAATGAAGTGTTTCTTTCTTTACTAGAGCACTTTCTTTCAAAGAGTGGAGGGGACTGCACTTTTATTCATCAGTTCATAAAATGTCAGAGTGAGTACAAGAGTGTTCATCACATTTGCTTTAAAAACAACAGAAAACCCAGAAAAGGTGGATGAAAAGCATAATTTGTCATACACTTGGAAATGTGGCATTGTGATATTAAGAAGATGCTTGTAGTAAGAGGGGGTCTTTGATCTTGCTAAGCGATTATCACATTCATTGTCTCTTCTTAACATTTAATCTGTTACTGTCCTCTGACCAATAAAAGGGTAGCGATGTTGCCACATGGTAGTTAAAATGGAGTGTAATTTTTCATTTGTTACAAAGTAAGAAGTGGAAAGCCCAACATTGTCAGTTTGAGCAAACATCACAGGCAGCAGTAGGACAGAGGTAAGGTAACGATGCCTTTCCTTCATTTCACAGGCCTATAATTTATCTGATAATTAAAGGCCTTACACATTCTTCAAATTAGTTGTTAAAAGAACAGAAAGGAAAACAAGACCTTAATTTTAATGTGGAAATCTAAGAGATTCTTTTTTAAAAAATAGAACAAATATGCAATACTAATCTTTAGAAAGATGAGCTATTCTGGAATGAGAAACATGTTTTTCAAAACAAAGGGCTTTTGAAAATGAGTAATGAAACAGCACAGCCTGCATATCTATAATTAAGGAAAAAAGTATGTTAATTCTTTTTGTGCACTGGGAGATAAAATTAGGATGAGGAGAGAAAAGTGATCCTAAAATTCTAAGACAACTCCTTGGTAGCATTAAGAATTATTACTTGGCTTTAGGTATGTAATTTCTGTAGTCTTTTAAATTGAGCAGAGAGTATTTATCAGCAGAAGTAAGACAGTATCTTTTTTGACATTATGGCCCTTGGACTCTTCTTGTTCTCTTTTAAATTTCAGTAAGGAAGTATAACAGACTTGTTTGACTTAACTCATTGAGCTGCATTGATTGCTTTCCTATAAACTGAATGACAGGATACTTCTGATGTTTGTCTAAGAAAACTTCAACTTTATTTATTTGAAAAATATTTATTTTTAAAAGTGAATGACTGGTAACTGTCTTCTATGAGGCTGAAGTTTAAAATAATTTTAAATATTGAAAATATCTGGTATGGATCTGCTTGATTCAGTACATAAGAACTGAAGTTAAATGTTTGAGTAAAAATATTTCTTGTCTAGAGTGAAAATGAAGAGCACACTGAGTGATGTTCAAATACCAATTGGTTCCCTGTTTTCATTGTTTGGATGTTAGCTTAACCTATTTTAGCAAAACGTGTATTAGTATGACCTCTATTTATTGAGAAGCAAAAGTGACCATCAAGGTCTAGCAGAAGATTCTAAAAGTAATAAGTTAATAATCTTAATGCTCTTATTAACTTACTAAGAGTTAAATGAAGATTAATATGCCTCCCCTTTCTTGAGAGATTTGAAAGCTGAAGTAAAAACACTGCAAGGCCTCAATTGCCTCATTTTTAAAACAATGCATACAAGTTCAAAGAGGTCAGTAATCTGCATTTTTTATTTTTTTTTTGTGATCTAATCAAGTACAAAAAAGATTCCAAGTCAGCAGCTCATACTTATTTCCAGACTGAAAGTTTGCCATTCCCAAATTCAGGTGAGGTTAAACTGTGAACTGCAGGATCTGTTATTTTCATCTTGTATGTAAGTGCTGCCCTTCAGTCTTACTCCTGTTCTGTGCCGTCTGCAGCACTGAAGGCTGGAAACTAGTGTGTGTGTGTGTGTGTGTGTGTGTGAAATACTGTTTCAGAGATTGCCAGGAACTGGAGCTTTAAGACAGGCAGCAAATTCTTACGTGTGAAACAACATCGTGAAGACTACAAATATTGAGAAAGAATATATCGTTCAATATATGATACTATGATTTTTTCCCCCCAGAGGCTTAGGTACTGGGAGAGAAGCAAGTTTATTAGTTTTAAAATAGTAATACAATAAAAATCCCGGAAATAGGAGTCACTCATTGGAGCTGTTACATAGTTTGCTGTTTCATAATAGGAGCAGAGGAATTAAAACCAGGATCTGCAAACCACAGGAGAAATCTAAGAAGAAAGGAGAGCTGAGACAACTGTGATGTTTGTCTAGAAGAGAAGGTTCTGACTTGTGCTGGTACAGCAGGGAAAGTGCCCATCACTGTAGTTTTGGAAAAGAAGCACTTAAATTGGGAAAGCAGAAGCAGAGAAATGAGGAAAAACTCCTTAAGTCGAGGAAGTGGAGTATGTAGGATAACACATGAGTAAACAGTCTAGTACTCTATGAAACAGTTGCTGCAGAGGTATAAGGCAATTGAAAGTGATGATCAGTTAAGAGCAATCAAGACCTCTCAAGATAGTGAAGCTAGAATTTTTTTGGTGGGGGAAAAACTGTAGGGTACTAAAGTCTTAGTTGCCATGCAGCTTGAATGCTTAACTTGGGTAGCATTGTTTGTAAAATCCAGCTTCTGTAGGTTTTTAAAGATTTTACTTCTAATATTTGCTTTTTAAGCAAAAGGCGGCTCACCATACCATCCAGTAACCTGTTCTGATCTGCAGCATCTGTGGGATGTTAGGAAATCTTGTGCTGAACGAGCTGGGAAGTCTGTAACTTTCTCATCGTTACATCCAGTTCATTTGTTGCTCATTTCATAACCCTTTTTTTTTTTTTTTAGTAACCACTGGTGAAAACCAGTGACATCAAGAGCAATGGTCATGTGCTTCTTTTTGGTTAGTACAGGGATGAGAGTTACTACCAAAACCGGTGATGATGTATAGACAAGAGATTTGGAGCTCTGCTAGCTTCCCGCCTTTTGCGCCGATCTAACCCTTCTTTATTTGTGTCCGTATTTTTTTTTCCTGATTTTTGGTTTTTGTATTTATGACTTTAAATGCGAGTCAACTTTTTCCTTTTTTTACCAAGTCTGCTGCTTGGGGTTTTTCTTTTTTTTTTTTTTTTGGTGTTTTTTTTTTTTTTAATCCATCTAAAATGGAGTAGGTTTTGGATGGATTGGATGGCTATTTTCAACTTTTCATGAGTTTGACCTGCAGGTGGCAAGTAAAGCTGTTAGTATCACTTATTTCAGATGGTTTAAAACTTGAGTGTTAGGGGCTAGGTTTCCTTTCACTGGTCATCAAAACTCGCTTTCAAAGCCTAACTTGTTACAAAACCATAAATATATTGGGAGCATGTTACTTAAGTAATCATTGTAGTGTTAACAGATCTTAACTGCTATATTACACTTAGGGTTAGATAGCCTAAATCTAGAAGGGAGTTCTTAAATGGAATATGTAAGAAATGCCTAAAAACCTAAAGGAAAGATGCCTTTGAACTGCATTCACAAGCAGCCTATCTTAAAGGTGAACAGAAAGCTTTGCTTCCAGGCAGATTGTTTCAGTAACATGATTATTTGTGATACGTATGCTTTTTGTTAAGTAGTTACTGGATAGTGTGAAAGAGAAAAATAATTTGTGCCAGAAATTAAAGCTAGGGTCCTGACCCTAATTTATATTGTGGTAGCCAAAAATGAACATCTTGAATCAGGGAAAATACACATTGATTAAAAAAAAAAAGCTTTAAAAAATCAAGTTTAGGAAGATATTTTCTGAAATAGTTATGTGAAAAGATGCAGAGATCTGAAAAAGGGAAGTTTTAAAGATATAGCTATGTCAGCTTTTATTTTCTGTTTCTCTGGGTTCTGCTGGTTTTGGTGACCAAGGTGACAGCAGCGCAGGAGAGCTTTCTATTTAGTTCAGTGACATCAGCATCCATTTTTCTGTTTATCTAAATATACACAGGCGTGCTGAAATAAACTGGGTTTGGTTGGCCTTGAAAATATACTGATAGCAGCATTCTTAAACCACAGAGAATGCTTACTTGTTCTGTAATTAGGGGAGATGTCAGCCATCAGGTGAAAAATACTTGGCTGTACCAGCTTTGGCTGACACAGGGCGACGGGACTTGTGTGTTAGTGCTGAAGTTCTTTGCTGAGAAAATAGTGTCAAGAGTCAAATGTTGAAATTGATAATGAACATTAGAAAACACTAAAGCATCATGGAAAAGAAGAGATGAGGTGTTACCCCTTCAGGTCAAGCAGCTGATCACTGCTCTAAGTGTATGATTGTTGCATTCGGCTGATTTTTTGCAGACATATGGGCAGAATTCCTCAGATGCTTTCTTCTGCTTTCCTCTCTGCCCCTCGTCCAGCCTCAGCTGAGTCCCAGAATAATTGCATATTAAGACTTTTGGTTAGATTTTTTGATTGATAATCACTCGGTAACTCTTCACTAGTGGCTGCAGTAACTTCATTCCCTCGGCGGTGCCTTCCCCAGCCTGGGTGCAGGGACTCTCTCCAGCTCTGATGAACTCAAGACTGTTCCTAATGTGGATGATGAGTATCTCCTGCAGTTACTTGAGACCTGAGGCAGTGTATTTCTGAAGCAGTAATTGTAAAATGCTATGGGAGTGCAGGACAGTGTGTGTAGATAAAAGTAGATGGTGGGAACATCTTTCCTGAACTGGTTTGTCTGGCTGTGGGGGTGGGAAGGGGATAGGACAGGCTTTTGGCCATGCAGACCCCTCTTCAGACCTCAAGGGTTGGTTTTTTTTTCTGTCTGAAAGCTTGCCTACTATGTAGGGCTGAAAAATATCTCCCCACAAATCTTGTCCTGACGCTGTCCTTAGATTGTCATGGTTACAGCAACGTGCCATCAGAGTACAGAGACTTCTTCATCTTCGGAGCTCCTTGAAGTTGGAAATACTGACTAAAGCTCACTTGTTTGGGTGGGTTTTTTAATCAAAAGGGTTTACTCTCATCCAGCTTCCTTAATCTGAACTCTCCTGTACATGCTGTCTCCTCTGCGTCTCAATTACCTGCCCACAGCACGGGGTAACCAGCAAACTCAGTTCTCTGCCCACTTGCCAGGGATCCAGCAGGGAGAGCTCAGAGGGAGGCAGAGGCAGCCTCAAGACTGGTATTTGTGGGTGTTAACAGCTTTCAACACTGTCTGCATGGCAAGATCTGCTGCATAGGCACCGATTATGTGATACATAATGTATGTGACCCTCGGTAATTTTGCATGTTGGCTGGTTCTTAACGCATTTGAAATAATGAAAGCTCCTCCAAAATAGAAACTAATTACTGGTTCAGTAGTTTTTAGTGTCATTGATTAATCCAAACCGTTGTTCCCTTGGTCTTACTGTTTGCCTTCATGTCCTAGCTGGAGTTAGGATACAGTTTGCCATCTAGTCTCAAATTCCATAGTTCAGGTTTTTATGTGCCTGACATACATGGACAGGCTTCCCTGTCAATGCCATATGTAAACTCAGTTTTTGTCAACCTGACTGCGATGCATGCACAGGTTTTTGCAGTTTTGTTCAGATCTCTGGAAGTTTTAAACTGAGAAAGGCTATTTCTGTGTAGCTTTCCTAGGCACTGTTAAAGATGTGGCTTCTCAGTTGCAGTTTTACTGTGGTGTATTTCTAGATTTCTGCTGTATTGGGTAGATATTTATTTCAGGCAGCCAGCTCTTAGAATTCCTTTTTTGAAAACTATAATTTGAGAAATGTATTAATTATGTATTGCTCCCAGTTAGATTTAAAAAAAAGTTTGTAAGTAATTTTCCTAACTTCTCATTAGTGAACTGAAGCATTAATAATGTAAGCCAATAAATTGCAGAAGAAATAATTATGCGCTTTCTTACAAAAGCTCCAGTATTCCTGTGTGCTCTGTTTCATTATTCCATGCCAGAATAAAGTTTTTGTTCAAGCCCGAGTGGGAAGTAATATTATCAGCTTTTAATTTGGTCATGGAATGTAGTCTACGTAGATGTGTGCAGGGAGAAGCTTGCTTAATTTGAGCTTGGAAAGTAACACTTATTTTGTTTGGCAGACAAGATCATAGATGAAGGACATCTAACCAAAGTGGAAGAAACAAAGCTTTTGAAAGGTTAGACTTCTGGATTATTTAACTGTTTTTGAAGCATGTTTTTTATGTCACTTCAGTGCATGTTCTGTCTTAAACTAGCACTTTGAGTTCTGTTGAATACTCACTTAAGAAAAAATCAATACAATAAAGGGGAGGTATATTGTTTACTGAACTCTGCTCCAAATACTGCTGCAGGGTAAAAAGATTTAAAAGAAACCATTTTTGAAGATATAGTGCATGAAGTGCTAGTCTCAGTTCTGACTGAGTTCATACCTGAATGTGTATTTAAAAAAAAAAAATCAATTTACAAAACTTACTATAGTCTTTAGTGCCTTCATAAATTTCAAACAGGTTTTTGATTTTATTATAGGACTAAATAGAAATAATGCTTGGTCTCATTGCGAGTTTTAAATAAGTGTACTTTAATTTTACTTTTTTCAACTTACATCCGCCTAACTTTAAAATAACTATTAACATTCTAAACGTGCCTTTTCCAAATAAAATATATCTGTGAATCTCTAACTCTTCTTCTGTGTGAAACAAGTAAAACACAAGGAGCTAATTAGAAAAGATTGATCTTATTAAGGAACCTGTCATCCTTATCTTGCAATACCAAAATCGGGAATGCTATGAAGTGTGTAGATCAGTGTTTCATATGTGTCTGATAATGTAAGGTTGTTTGGACTTGTAGGCTTACTCTGCTTTTGTAGCTTTTTATTAATGTCTAGACATCCTCACTCACTTCTTTGCCTTCTGTCCTTCTGCAAAGGGTTATTTTGTTGAAAAAATGTTAGCTTCTTAAAAGTTCTGGTATTTTAGGGACTTTCAGTTTACCTTCTTTTACCTTAATGTATGAAACTGCACCTTTAATTTCTTCCTGTACGGAGAAAGCTATAGACAACATGCCATATTTGGCAGAAGAATGCATACAATAACTGTAACCTAACACTTGCATGCCAGTTATCCTGCGAAGCGGTGAGCTATTTTTAGTGTTTAATATATTCTAACTCATCGAGTAAGTATGATGTCAACACATTTTAATATACTTCATCATTTTGGCTATATTTATTCAGCTCCGTTTTATTGCGGGAAATAGGGACAACTGCTGTGAAATAATACAGTGCAGGAGAGAGTTTTGTACTTAGGACGCTGGCTCCAGAATAGGCAGCAGGTTTCTCAGCCATTTCTCTTTTTGGCTCTTGCTGCTTCAGATGTAGAAACTGATGCATTTTCCTCTCGTGACTAATCTTGTTCCTTGTTTCAGGGGGGAGGAGGATAGGAGGGAGGAAAAAGCCGGTGTATGTGAAAGTGGGTGGGAGGGGGGGAGTATGGGAGGGAGGTGGGGAGACAGAGAATTAGTTCAGCGGTTGGAGCTTGCACTGTTCCTCCCGTTTCTCCCAGAGCAAGCAAGTTGTGTTTCCATGTATGACCAGATATGGTAAAGTTAGTTGGATACAGATACTGCTCAGCTTAGCACTTCTGGATTGGCCACTGCTGTAAACGACATGGGTGAGGTGTTTAGGATATCCTTTTCTTAATACTTTAATGTATTACTTGGTTTAGTAACTATTACAGTTTTAATGGCAGTCTTGTGAGCTTGATTGTGTGTGACACGTGTAAAATGCTTTGTAATGTAAAATCTGTAGGTACTAGTTAAAAGCCTTATTCCTAAAAATAGGGAAGCGCCCCTTTTGTTTTAGGAGAGGACCAGCCCCAAACCTCGAATTATTAACTACTCCAGTCATTGTGGGCTTTGAAGTCTGCTGAGGTCATCTGAGAAATGTTTGGAATAGCTGCCAGGCCCAAACCCCTAATGCACTTTAAGTACACGGGTGCTTTCCCCTTCTCCCTCTGCAGTGATTGCGGTTACATTAAGATAGGAAGAGTCTGGCTCTTGATCACTGCTTTGTTTGTGCTTGCTTCCTTCTGTCTCATGTAGGAGTGGATGTTATTCTGGCACAGAGCAATAGAAACCTTTTGTGTTTGATGAAGAAAACTTCTTTTTCTATTAACTTGTCTGGGTTTTGTCATATTGGTAATTTCCCATTGTCAGTGCACAGATTGTCTACAGTTTCCATTTAACTTCTTTAATTTTAGGGATATTTAGTTCTGTTTGTCTTTTTGATACTTGAAGGCTTGTGTGCATTGTTTCTCCATTAATCCTTTGCTTTTTACATATTTTCACATACTAACCCTAGTGGTATAACACACCTGGTTTATTTATTGCTGTGCATCTTTCTTCCCGTCTTCTGATCCTTTTGTTGCATCTGCAGTATCTGTGTGTGAAGAAATTGTTCATGTTCCCTGTGCTTTTCTGCATATATGGTGGAAGTTAAGTCTGTATACTGGGAATGTTGCAAAGATGCCTTTGTGTATATATGTATACATATATATATTTCTTTACCTGGAACTTGAGACTTAGAGGAAACCTCTGTTAATCTGTGGGTGGGCAGTGATGCTGTCAAACCATGGCTCTGCATAGTCAGCTGAGGAACACTTCATTATGTATAACCTCGCCTGCATATTGATTATGTGGATCACTGGGTTTGCCCACATCAGAGATGGTGTGCCTTTGTTTAATGGACCCACCAAAACTAAACTGGAATGGTTATTTAAAAAAAAAAATCACTCAGCTGCACATAATAATGTGGTGAGGGGTGTACAAACAGGTATTTCATGAAGGCATTTTTTTGGTGGGAAGGACATAGACTGCCTTCTCTTAATGCAATTTGAACTGAAAATTCTTTCTAGAAATTAGTGTATTGATGGATAGGGCTGTGATTCTTTACTGGTTCATACCACACTTTTTTTAACAGTAGAGTATATCCAAGACTTGTTGCCATTATTTGTCCAAAATACTGAATCACAGTTTTATTCTAACAGCACTTTCTTTCTGACTTGTTACAGTATCTGCATTGTTCTAGTTTTCTTTTCTATTTGTTCCCTGATTGAATCAGCTTTTGCGCAGTTCCAACTGGCAAGAACACAGCTTTAACAAAAGTTCAAGCTGTGCATGAGGCAGTTGCATCCCCTGTTAGATGCTGGGCTAGATTAATGACTTCAGTCATGCTGAATCCATTTGAGGCACAAAGAAACAAACAACCACCAGGTTTTTGGTGTGGGTTTTTTTAACTACGTTATTTTCTACTAACACTTAGCAGTAGCTAAATAAATAGATGCACAGAAGAAATTATGGTGAAGAGACTGAACAAAGCATTTACTGATTGTAGTTGATTTTCCTTGTCTTTTTCAGAGAATCAAGCAAGAGTCAAAGAATCTGATTTGTCAGATACTCTTAGTCCAAGCAAGGAAAAAAGCAGCGACGACACTACAGGTGAGTCCTTAACTGAGGTTTCTGTAACACCTAATTAATTTGAATTAAATCACTTAATTATGAGCGTTTTCCAAATGGGTGGAGAAAGTGTGTATTCTGTGGTGCCAGGTACAAGCTTAGAGCAGTATTGTCTGTTGTGTGACTCTACAATTAACTATTGTGAGAAATTAAATGCTCCTCTTTGCTTAAAGGGTGTGTATATGAAAACTGTCTGCAGTTTGACTGCTCCTCAGAGGTGTGTGGGTTTTTTTCAGATGCACAAATGGATGACCAAGATCTAAATGAACCTATTGCTAAAGTAGCTCTTCTAAAAGGTAAACAAATTTATTCCTGTAACTTTAGATGCCTAATCTGTGTGTATATATATCTTTGTCTACCTGGTTTTTATCAAATGTGCATTGGAGTGCTGAAATGCAAATATTTTAATCATGGTAGTATAGAGAAGTTGCATTTAAATGTCAATAAAGATTCCTTTGGGTGATGTGGTAGAAAAGCATACTTCAAAGTGTTAGTATAGAAATAATTTGTGATTAAACCTATTTTCCACACTCACCAACACTGTTGTAGGAATTTATATGTTTCAACTTCAAGTAGAGTTGAGAAGTAGTTTCAGCATACATTTAAGTTAGGGCTGATCACTGCAGGGAGGAGGGATTCTTCCATTGTTGAGATGTTTTAAGCATTGCCAGACTTCCCTTCATACACTGTCAGGAATGCTTCTCTTACTTTGCACATGATGGGTCAAAAAGAAAATTAAAATATCTTTTTAGTTAGCACACTCAAAATTTGAATTTCCTGTTGTAACTGTATCTAGGATTTTTGTGCCTTAGCATCGAGCTTCATAGCTATAAAATGAATTTTTTACTGGTCTTTGCACTGAAGGCTTGATTAGCAAACTGTTATTTACATGCCCGTGAACATGTGAAAAACTTTGTGGGATATTTAGTTATTATATTTGCATACTGAAAGTTTAATTTTACGCTTTCTGTACAGTTAGACATTTGGTAAGATCTGTAAACTGATGCTGATGTTGGCATCACAAGTAAAAATATCACAGTGCTTCATGGTTCAGAAAGGCAGGAAACAATGACAAAATTTAGGAGACCTGTAAAAGAGCTTCTTTCTGTAATTGTTTACATTTCCCTAATTTTGTGACAGAAGGATAATACGTGAAGGCATGTATTGCATGTTTCCAAACAGCAAAGCTAAAACTGATTCTGATATTTTCCGGTGGATATCAGTTCAGCTAAGCAGTTTAGAAAGGAGCATGAGGTACTGAGCATGTTCCATTTGGGTTTTACTCGGATATCTGCCATTAATAGAAGGTAGAATCTGATCACGATGTTCGTAGTGATTATGATAGTCTTATTTTTGGTAGTATATATTTGGGTTTGGCAACAAGTTTTATTTGGGAGGAAAAAATTAATTGGTTGAAAAGCATGATGCTGCTCAAGTGTCAGAACTCTGTCTGGAATGGGATACATGTGAAGGAGTTTTTCTTGTGAGCATCGTCATATGCACAGAATTCACAGCCTGAACAACCCTCTGTGTGTGAACAGCACAGCAGAGAAACTGAATTCAGCCAGCTCCTGTCAAAATTTAGTTAATTCTAATTCTTTTAGTTTTAAGATAGCCAACTGAAGGCTACTCTGAATTGGCTGCCTTTCTTAGTTATCTTCTGCAAACACATTAAAAGTAACCTGTGGACCCCTCAGGCTGAAAACAGAGATTCCTGAATTCTCCTTATATGCCAGTGAAGGTCTGTCAGGAAGGGTTGGGAGGAGGTAAGGCTGCTGTGAGCATGTTGCTTCCGGGGTCACAACTGTCTCCTGTCGCAGCAGAAGTCAGCTGTCGTCGTGCTTCCTCTGTCCGGGGTGGATTAAACAGGGCAGGCAGGGTTATTTGAACTCTCAAATGAGTAAAGTTGTTTTCTGTAGTAACATGGAAGTAGTCTTTCCTAACGTGGATTCATCTGTCGTTACTCAGTTGAAGATTTAAACCATAACATTACTGAACTTCTAAGTGAATAAGTAGGAAAACACCTATTTGGTCAGACAGCTTTGCTATTGAATTGCATATTGCAATTAAATAATTGGAATAACTCTTTCTCTCAAGGCTATTTATGGGCATTCCTATTTTGCTCTCATGAAACCATTAAAAAATATCTGTACACTGAATCATTTGCCCTTGTAATTTTTATGAAGAGCTTATAAACCCGCAGTTTTGTTTGAGGTTTTGTAAGAGAGTTACTCCGTATGCCTGACTTTGCCCTAAAAAGGATCTTATTTGCCACAAAAAGACTTTTAAGTGGATTTGTTATACAGTCATATAATTAAGGAAGAATGACAACATTTCTGATCTGGCAGCTCTTTGGAATGTGGAAACAGCCTCTGGAAAAGGCAGCATTCCCTTTTGTTGAACTGTTGGAATTCACAAAACAAATTAGTAGAACAAGAAAATGATGAGGCTTTTAATTGCTGTAGTTTCCTCCAAGTGTATTTTCTATCAATAACTTTTGAGTACATTCAGGATCTGTTTTGCCTTTCTGCAAGTCAGGTTTTGGCAAAGAGGGGAAAAGGAAAGCTGTCACGGATTAGTAGAACTGCTTCCCCCCC
>NW_010244239.1:27499-69720 GCF_000690775.1 Eurypyga helias
CCCATGAGGTAAATGACTTTATTAGCCATTAATAACAGTTCCCTGGATGCTTCTATTTAGACAGGCTGTTTGTGACTGCTTATTACAAAGTTAAAAACAGGTAAATGTTAAACAGATGGAAAGAAACAATAAATGTCATTGGGAGGTTGAGAATCCTTCAAAATTCTGGAAGTGAACTACTGTGAGAATTGGAGAAACACCAGCCTGCTCACAAAGTTGCTCCCACAGGCCAGGCACGTACAGATAAGGGATCAGTTAAGACCACAGCCCATGTGTTGTTCTATATCCTCTCTCATACCAAAACAAAAGCATGAAGGCAAACATATAAGCAGAGCTCTGTTAATATCTTCACATTTGTAAATACTAGTTTAATCTGAGCTTTGTTTTTCTATCGGTTTTACTGAAACTTTATTTTATAGGTCCTAAAATTGCAAAATATTCTTTTACGCAGCATTATATTCTTTAATGATTTGGATATGGTCTTTTTTCCCCGAAACTGCCCCATGGTTTAGACTCCTTTTCTTGGGCCAGAGTGAAGAGGAAGTAACTTTCATGTGCTTTGGGAATGATTTGTAGAGATTGCGCTGATTTTTTTTTTTAAACAATTTTAAATCTACCAGTAGAGTTGATGTTAAGGGAAACCTCACTTTGTGTGTGAAACAAAGTGGTGTTATTTAAGAATCTTTGTAACATGGCAAACAGGATGATCACAGGTGAAAATTTTCCATGAGCTAGAATAAATGAGTGAGGATTTCCAAACTGTTGTATTTGACTTCTTTTTTTGGCACCTTGTTGTAATTAATGATGGAATTTCCTAGGCTCTGCTGACAGCAGTTAGTCCAATGCTGAATCCTTCTGGAAATTGCTCAAATACTTTTTTTTAATTGCAGCCTTTTACATTGGTTCTCAAAACAGCTTTTTGTGATGTGCATTTGCTCAAGGGAACTAATTCTAAGCCTGATGATATTTAAGAGTATTATTATTTATAAACAGAGCAATCCTACTCACCAAGGATTTTTTTTTTTTCCCCAAAACTACTTAGCACAAAAATGATGTTTGCTATGAACTAAAAGAGATTAAAGAAATTTTCAGTTTGGGTAAGACTGAAAAGCTGTTATTTTCTCAGGCTTAGGTTTCTTGGATTTTGATTTAGAAGCATGTCAGGCACATGGAAATTCCCCTGTTGTGTTTGAGTAGGAAAGAGATTTTACCTGAATTGTGCCTTTGCTAATTACGTTTATATATGACTATGTTGTCCCATATGTAAGTTACGTTCCTCATCTCCTTTGAAGCAGTGTTACTTTTTATGATGTGTGCCTCCATTGATTGGAAAATAGTGTCCACCAGCAAGTTCATTTAGGGTGTCTGTTGTTGGATTTGGGACACAGCTTCTTTATCAGGCATGATTTGTCAGCTTCCTCATCCATTGCTTCTGAACAGTCTCATTAAGGAGGATTGAAAGTCTAATTGCCCCAAGTCTTTATCCATGAGAAGCTAAGAACAAAACATGTTCAGTAAAGAGAAACTTGGATTTGGAACTCTAATAAACTATAAAAGAAAGCATTTGGATGTAATATGCCATCCTCTTTGTTCTTTCTGCTCTCAGAATTTTGTTCTGGAGAAGTCTAAAAGCACGTGTGTGCCCCCAGCTCTGCTCAGTCCCCACCAATTCATTTTGGCAAGAATAGCTCTTTTCTTAGAGGGATGAGTACTTCAGCATGATTTGATAAACCTTTCTTTTTAATGAAGACAACAGCAAAAAAATGTGTGTACTTTATTGGTGACATAGTCAAATATGAATGTCAGAAGTGTAATGATGAGCTAGAATACAGCTTGTATTTATTTTTTACTTACTCATGAAAGGTGCAGACAACCCAAGTAATTTATCTTTTGGGGGGGTTTTATTATAAGCAGTGTGCCTTTATCTTAAATCCCTGTGGTCTGTAGGGGTGGATGTTTATTGACCAGTTAGCTGTGTAAGACATCTACCTTTTTGTTCTCCCTCGATGCCCTTTTTGCACTGATTTCCCTCCCTCGCCTTTCTCACCCAAGTGGCTTTATATGAAGTTTTAGCCCTCTACCTATGTAGTTTGTGTGCTGTTTGTGCACTACTGAAAGATCTGTTTCCGCACAGAGACCGCTTAAGGAAAACGTAGTGAAATGAGGGTTTCCTGGATCCAATTCCTGGCATTGCAGATGCCTGCAGGCTAGAGCATTGGCTTCCTCTCTTGTTACTGCATCTGGTTTCCAGTATGTGCCCATTAGAGGACACTGATATTAGTTACAAATACTTATTTTTCCTCTTTTAAATTCCCCCAAAACTTCAGCTTTAAAAATATTTCATTTATCTGTGACCACAAGTCATTTCTTACAAGCCCAAGAGGTATTTAATAGGCATTTTAGTTAATGCAAAACTTGTGGGGAAGAGCAAGTGTTTGTATGTAGAGTTTAAGTAACACACATAGATATCGGAGTGTGTTTAAGATCTACCAAATATTTTAAGACATGATGAAAAAAACTTAAGGGCAAAATTTAGCTTCATATTCACTAGGCCAGTGAGTGCAATAAGGGAGGTGGGCTTTTCTTCATTTTCTTAATTTTGTTTTACAAAATTTCCCTGGTGGTTTGTGGGGTGGTTTTTTTCCCTTTCCTTGCAGTTATGGCCCACTGAGGGAAAGGGGGAAGCCAAGTCTTGCGTGGTAGCAAGCTATTGTGGCAGTAGCTACCCACCTAATAGAAACTCTACATAATCTCTTGCAGTTGACTGGCATTACCTAGCACCAGTACACGGCTGGGTGCTGGTACTAGTGCCTGTGCTGGTGGGCTGCCTGCCAGGGCTGGTGCGTGCTGCTGGGAACAGGGCTGTGGGTGGGTGGGCTTGGGAGGCAGGGGACAAAGGATGCTGCTACTGAACTTGGGCTAGGAGAGGGGGTTAGAGTAGCTTCCTTCTATAAACAGACAGCTTGTAAACACAGCCAAGGATTGTCTTAAGGTCGTTGTTGCTTCATTTTTGTCAATCCAGGAATCCTTGCCTATATATACAATGTTTTGAAAAACTCTATTTCTTGTTTGGGTTTTTCTGTTGTTTTATAATGCATGTTGTATATAATGAATGTTTTAAAGTTTGCATATGTTTTCCTCCTTTAAAAAATACATTAATATATTTGCTAATATTTACCTAATCCAGTTTTGAGTTTACTTTAACTAACTATGGATGATTTGAATACAAAGTCGCCAGTCATCACATGACAGTGCCATTTAAACTGTTGTACAAATTTATGATTTAAAGAAAATGTTCTTTTATCAGATGAATTGCAGGGTGCACAGTCAGAGACTGAGGCTAAGCAAGAAATTCAGCAACTGCACAAGGAGCTGATTGAAGCCCAAGAGCTAGCTAGGACAAGTAAACAAAAATGCTTTGAACTTCAAGGTGAGACCCAGATCAACTTGGGTGGGTAGGGCATCCGTTGAGATCGTATTTATCAGGTGGTCTTAAAAGGAGGTCCAGTTTTGCTGCCTGTCTGTTAGTTAAGTGTGGTTCATAGCATTCACATCTCCTGCACAGAATGGCAAAAACTTTTGCTGTTTTTCTAAACTATTTGTACAGTCTGAATTCACTTTGATTCAGATAAACCAACATCTTTTAATGGTAATGAATATTTACTTGAACTCCATATATTTCATCCTTATAAAACATGTTCATCTACAGATACTGCTCAGTCTAAATCTCAGTCAGATAATGCACATAAATTCATGTATTCAGTGGTAGTTCTTTCTTTAGATCATCGGGTGTATAGCTGTATCATTACCCTCAACAAAGCTGAGGGTTGGTTTTGACAAGAAATAATATAGTCCAGTTTAATTGCTTGTTGTTCAGTGTTCTTTATGGGGTATATTTACAGCTTCTTTTTCTCCTCCCACAACAGTTTGCATTTAGCAAACCTAAATTTTTGGATCAGGCAACAGACTGTATTAATAATTTCAAATTAATTGTAATACTACCACATTAATATTAACTTTTTATTAAACTACTTACACAGTTACTAGCTTTGGTAACTTACTGAAATAATGATTGTTTTAATCTTTTCAGTTAAGGGGAAGTTATGACTACAATTAATTACACAGCTGAAATATTTCTACTAACAAACTTTTGGGCACGTTTTCACTTTATAGCGCTGTTGGAAGAGGAGAGAAAAGCATATCGGGTGCAAGTTGAAGAATCTAACAAGCAAATAAATGTTCTGCAAGGTAGGAAGTTGTTTTTTCACCCCATGCTTTTAGGGGAAATCTAGAGCTTTGGCTGTTTCCGTGGCATTGCAAGCACTAATAAAAGGAAAATGTTAATTGAGTGTGTACTTTAATTCTGATTTCTTTCACCATATTTTTGAATTTCTGTGAAATGTTTCCTGTCAATTCCTACAGTTCTAACCATAATTTAGAAAATAACAGAAGACATAACCAGTAATAGATGCCTCTTCTCCTTCCTCTCTCTCCAGTCTTTCTCAGCTTTGAATGATCCAGGGATTCTTACTGTGACTGTTTTATCAGCAGAGCATTCAGAAGGTTTAGTCTTTTTTGTGCTGCTTAGTCTCTTTACTTCATTACTAGAATCCTCTTAAATAAATGTTCAATCATTCCACATCTGCATGCAGTAAAATTTCTGCAATAGTGACAATGGCTATGCTTTTTGGAAAAAAAAAAAAAAAACTAAAAAAAAAAATGGTATGACCAATCATATTCTCTTCAGCCCAAATAATGATAGCAGAATGGAATCTCATGATTTACATAACTTGTCACATGTTCTGTGTCATGTTAACCTCTCAGCCTGTGCACGTGAGTGAGCTCACTGGTCAAGAAGCTGTGTAGCCTTTAAAATCATTCCAATGTTAGTTGTATGCTTGCTGCTTCCCAAACTTTTCTGAAAATCCTGGCAACTTCATGCAGTAACATTTCTTGAAGTATTTTTGTGGAATCCGTGGTTTAGGCCAGCCAGTGCTACATGGCTTTGTTTGTCATAGCAAAGAGAACGTGCCACAGAAACAACCGAGATCCTGTCTCTACATGTGAAGTTCTCTAGATGAACAGATAGGTCAAGCAAGGAAATTCACCTAACTTGCTATTACTTATTTAAAAACAAAAAAGCGTTCAATTTACATGAGGTAATGGCTTACATAAAGGAGATGTAATGGAAGTTTTCTTTCTCATTGCCCTGAATTCTGATGCACTGGAATGCTTTGGAAACCGTTCCAATATTCTTGGTAGTAGTTTGTCTGTGTAAGTCATTTCTATAACTGCACCAAACTTCAGAAACACTTGCATGTGTTGGGATTTTCAGTCATACCATGCTTGTTTTCACACGATCATATAAAGAGAGGGATGTTCATCAACAACGAAGACAGAACGAAAAAGACAAATTTCTTTGAAATACTGCCATTACTGAGAAGCAGGAATTTAGCTTGGCTTGATGAAGAAAATAATATTGGGATGATGTGGTTTGAAAAAGTCACTCCTTTGCTCCTTAATGGGCACCTGCTGTGTTAGCAAGTCATAATTCTTGGTGTTTTGGAAACGTGGTTTCCTAGCATTATTGCTTTGGTAAGGTCAGGGCTTCTAACGTAAGGATACATGGGAAGGCAACTGTTCATTGTGATGTGTTGTATTACTCGGGTTGTTCGCATGTACTACTTGGCTATTCTGTTGGTATAAGTCTGTAGATGCTATTTCTGAACAAATGAGATGGTAACAAGCCTCGTGTTGCTCACATATATTTAAAAATCTATGATGCTTCAAGGGTCTTTGTTACAGAACAGATCAACTGTGTCATCTTACACAGAATTGCTGTGAAATGTAACTTACCATTGTCTACAGTAACTCCTCTGTATTACAGTATATAACAACTGTCATGGTTTTTCCCATTCTGTCTTTTTCCTCCAGAATGTGGAATTGGGTAATGCATAGGCCCTTTAGTTTATCTAATAAGCTAAATGTCTTGCTGGACTCTTTTTAGAGAAGGGGAGGAAAAGAAGTTGCATTTTAATTCTTCGCTTGTACATTAACAGCAGAGTTTCTAGATGGTATCAATATTATAATATCAAGATTACTGTATATGCAGCTACTGAGAAACATCAGGTATAGCTGTCATGAAAGTGCAGGTCTCTCTGGAGTAGTTTTAATGCTCTATCAGTTTATGGCACGACACGCTCACATTCTCCGGGTCATCATCTGTAATCGATCAAGGGAGCAAAAATAAATACAGGAGATTTATGAAGGTTACTTCCTCATGTTTTTCACTGTCCTTTTTTGGCCTTTGCTTCTGAAACATATAACTTAAAATGTGTAATTCTGACCAGCTACAGTATCTTATTTTAGGTTTTTAAGTCATCTTCAGAACTTTGCACTTCTCTCAGAGCAAGTCTTAGTAGTGGCATTTCTCAGTAGCGGCATTTCTCAGTAGCAAGTCTTTAATCAGTAACTGTTTTTTCCCCTGTTAAAAATCAGTGAAATACATGTGAACTGTTATGTGTTCTTTAAAAAGCAAAACAAAAATACTGAGCAAATTAAACACTTCGTTCTCATCAGTTAGGGTTTTAACTGGGATTTTGTTCTTTCATACTTCTTTCTTCTGTACTGCACTCTTCTTTTTTTTTCCCCAACTGTTTGCACTGAATTCTGTTTGTAAGTGTGCTTACAAAAAAAAAATAGTGCTCAGAGATGTGTTTAGTAATGAAACAGTTGAATGGGAATATTTTATAAGGATTGCATCATGAAACGTGAAATAACCGAGCATGTGTGTGACTGCTGCACATGTACAGTACACTGTAAATGCTAAAGGATGACTTAGTTTGGCATATTTGGTGCAGCTGTCACTTTCAATTCAAAATTAGTCTTGTGCTTTGAAAAATGTTGTGTGCAAAGAAGTGAAGTAATTCTTATTTCCTTTCCTATCTGTTGAGACTGGAGTAGAAATTAGACTTTGTGCCTCAAATATTTATAGGCATCACAAGTTAACTGCTGAACAGGCAAACATTTCCAATGTAGTTCTGTAACCATTTGGCTTGTCGCAGCAGCTTTCTTGCTTGTCCTCTTGTCCCCAAACCTGGCAGTGTCCTTGCTCTATAATACTTGTTTTGCTTACAGTGAAGTTGGATCTAAATCCTGGTTTCAGATTTTGAGAGTTGCTTTAGTATCACACACATAACACCACCCTGTCTGAGGAAGTTTTGTTCAGCCATAATTCTTGTTTCTTTTGACTCTACATGACCATGCATAGGTGTCTCTTTAAGGGCACAGCATTTGGCAAGAGTAAGATCTTTTTCAATTGCATTACGGTTCTTTAATCCTATCAAGTGTCAACACGTTGAGAAAGTGAGTTACATTTTTTAGTTTTTTCCATAAATGCAGTTTTTAAAAATATTAACATTAATGTCTGCTTTCCAGCTCAGTTGCAAAGATTACAAGAAGATATTGAGAATCTTCGTGAGGAAAAGGAGAATGAAATTTCAAGCACTCGAAATGAACTAGTCAGTGCTCAAAACGAGATTCTGTCACTTCAGCAAGTAGCAGAAAAGACAGCATCAGAGCGGGATACAGATATTTCTGCATTGCAAGATGAGTTGCAAACAGTGCGGGCGGAACTTGAACGGTGGCGGAAGGATGCTTCAGATTATGAAAAAGAAATTGTCAGTCTGCAAGCCAGTTTTCAGCTCAGATGCCAACAGTGTGAGGATCAGCAGAAGGAAGAGGCTACTCGCCTAAAAGGTACTTGTTCAGAAGGATGCCACAGGCCCAGTGGTAAGATCAGCATCCTGCTCGGTCTGATCAGTGTCAGTTATTCAGATCACTGTCTGTCTCTCTGTAGTCATTTACTGTGGCTATACACATGCATGGGTGTATTTGTGTGTATCAAGATGTGTAGTGTTCCAAAAGCTGTTCTGTGTACTTCATTAAATAGTAATTGTCAGTTATGCCTAAATTAGTTTAGGTTCCCCCTGATATCGAAAGTAGACCAAGTATAATTTCCACAAAGATGGAAAACTTGTACCGCTCAGGGGATTGATACTGCCACAGATTCCAAAGGGCTTGTGTAACTTCTGTGTGATTTTAAGCCCGTAAATGGGTAGCTTCTGACCTTTTTAATTTTTCTAGCAAAGTTTCACTCGAGACAAAGAACTATTTTTATGACTTACTAAAACTGTAGATACAATCTCCTTATTAACACTAAAATGTTAAATTTAAAATTAAAGCTCTATTCTGGACACATGATGTGGACATAGACAAATACGTTGTGCTAGACCCGGATAGGGTTACTTTTAGGCTCATTCCTTTGACTTCCACTGTACCTGTAATGCACCCCTATCTCATGAGGAGTGGTTGAGAGCCACTGCTCTGGGGCTGTAGCTTCAGGTCTTAGAGAATCTGCTACTAGAGTTCCAGAGCTCACACTGAAACTTCAGACATGCCACAAAAACTGGCAAATGTGAAGTATGCTTTAAGTTCTGAATCAGTAAGTCTTTGAAGCTGTCAAGAAGCCTTTTTCCTGTTCAGACTCCAGTGTCTGTAATTGTATTACTAAGATACCTATAGCATTGACTTTTATCTATTTTACCAGGGACTGATTTATTTCAAAGGTTTCATTTTTACCTTTTAGTTATTGCTTTAAACATTCTACTCCTTGTAGCAGAGGCCTGGCAACTAGTGATTCTAGTTGTTTGCTATTTTCAAGTCTGGGGATTTATTTCCTTCGAATACTTTTCTATCACAGTTTCTAAAATACTAGAGGAGACCCATAAACAGACTTTTTCTGATTCCTTGTACCTTAGAAAAAGCTTGCTTAAAAAGCACTAGCTTGTTTAATGTCTCACAAACCTCATAACAGTAGAAGATATTTTAATGTTTTATAGGTGCTTGTGTAAGAATTCGTGTGACATGATTATAATCAAGTATATTTGAAGTTCACAATTGATATCACCTTTTCCTCCATTTATTAGGTGGTGATACTTGAAGCAGTCATGAAATAATTTTACTCAGTTCAATTAAATTTTATGCATTGCAGGTGAACTTGAAAAGTTGAAGGCAGAGTGGAGTGCTCTGGAAGCTGAATGTGCTACACTAAGGAAGGAAAATACTTTGCTTACATCTGAACTTCAGCGACAAGAGAAGGAGCTTTCTAGGTAAGAGCACAATGGATTTATCTGATGGTGTTTCAATACACGTATTGAAATTTTATTTGTATCACAGAATTGGGCAGAACACAGTCTCATGACAGATTGTTATACTAAGCTACTTTTTTCTGTTTTGCAAAAGCTTCTGTATTGCTTATCAGTTGTCTTGTTGTCGTAAGGTAACCTGACTCATTTTGCTGCTTTTAATAAGGACCTGGAAGCATGCAATGTTGGAAACATTTAGACATAACTGTTATCCGTCCACTTAAGAGATAATTAACCACATAGATTTCCTAACTTAAGAGCTTTTCAGCATTCAGGGTTGGAAAATGATTCTCAGTGTCACGTCTCATGGAAGCCTGTCACATTATAAGTAGCAGTGATGGGAAAAACCAGTATTCTGTATTGTGTTTTGCCTAACAGAAAAATACAAATCTTTTTATCACAAGCACCATAATATCTTTGGGGGGGATTTTAGAGTGCAGGAGTATTTGTGTTTTACTGCCCTACTTCTGCTGTTTGAGCACATGACATTGCTAAAGGCTATCTAAATCTGCCTGGAAGTAACTTCTCTATCCCCTCCTCTGCCATTATTATGCTTTTAGTTTCAGATACTGGAATTTAAGTCCCAAAGTAAGTATGGGACAGTGACAAGCAGGTAGCAGAATTTGCATAATGGAGATACGCAAGATCTCGTTCTTATTTTTCTTTCTCTCTTTCAAAGAGAATATTTCTATTCTCTTTGCACAGGCACAAATTGACACTATTTGATTATTACACTGAAGTTTGTAAAGTTCTAAATGAAGCCATTATGTGACTGCTAAACAATTGTACTAAATACTTGAAGAATATACTAGCTATTAGCTCGTGCAGCTGGAGTAAGCCAAGAAGTGTGTGTGCAAATAAGTGAGTTGCTTCTAACAGCCTTGGATAGACTTTTCGTTAGAAATTTGTTTCAAAACACTTTGGAGTATATAATAAATATTTAGTGAATAACAAGTAAAATAATAAACTGGAAATTATGAATGATAAATTATTTAAATTATAGGTTGTAACTCATCATACACACTCAGCTGTGCACATGTATTTAAAACCAAGACTGTGGCCAGCCTTTTGTGTCAGTGCTTTGTGTAGGGAGACGATGATGATCTGCGCTTCTGTGATTGCTCTAAGCTGGTATTTCTGTATTAGATGAAAATAATGTGTGAAGCTTTGGATAACGAAAAGTACTTTAAAAAAAAACCAACTTAATTGTTTAAATTTAAAATTTAAAATACATGAGGAATCAATTGGATTTTGTTTTTCAGCTCTCAGAAACAGAGTTTAGCACTAACCAGCGATATAAGTGTTCTTGAAATGTCTCGAAAGGAACTTGAAAGTCAGATGGGAACTTTGAGAGAAAAACATCAACGGGATGCAGCTAGTCTAAAAAGCCAACTCAGCGAAGCTGAGAGTCAAGCAAAAGATGTTCAGAAAGAGGTAACACGAAGCATTACTTCTGTTTTGGGAGAATCTGATGCCCAGTGACTTTGACTTTTAAGCTAAAAGAAAAGCAAAAATATAAGATTTCAAGTAATGAAAACTTTTTATACTTCTATTGCAAGTGCTTTTATGGTAGCTAACAATATATATACTGGGGATTAAATCTAAAAAGGAAGATTTTTTTTTTAATAAAGTGATGCATATATCTTGGGAGCTTCCTAAAGGTTACTTTTTGTGTATTACCTTAGTGCATTTACTTATAAGCTGTTCAGACAGGTAAAACCTAAGAGTCTTCCTGAACGTTGTGGTACAGAGTTTCATTACCTGTCAGGAGTCAAAATTAGTTATTTTTAGTCAGTATGATCTTCCTAGTTAGATTTAAACTCTTTTATTTGACAGTGGGACTACACGTTATTTACAAAGGTCTCCTTTGACCTTACTGGATCACTAGGCTGCTAAAGATGATTAGCAAGTGCCTAAGGAAAAGCTAGCATTTTGAGCATGTATTTCACCTGCCTGGCCTCTAAAGACTATGTCTGGAAGAAGACCATAGCCTCCAACAATTACTTGGTTTCTCTTATGAGCATTTTGGGTGAAGTTTTTCTCAGTCACTGCTTTTACTTTCTTTTGCAGTCCTTTGCTTTGTCATTAATTCATCCATGTCACATCCTTCCCATTTTCAGAATTTGAAAAACCCAGTCTTGTTAGCCAGTGGGTTTGTAATCAGATGTATTTGTAAAGACGTCAAATCTTTTAAATTTGTTGTAAATGCCAGTACTGAAAGTCATTAGTTCTGTTCTTACTAATCCCTGTCATGAGGTCTACTAGCAAGTGTGTGATCTGTAGAAAAAATCGAACGTCGGTTTGAAAAAGAAGCTGCCCATACTGTAGAAACATGAGACATTCACCCAGTATTATTCGTACTTGACCCACGCTGACGATTAGGGCACGATAGTAATGAGGCAGAATATTTTTTTAATGCCTTTCTTACTCCTGACTTTGCTGTGCAGGAAGAAGGTTTGGTTTACTTCATACAGAATGTTGGGTTTTGCACCTATTTGATTGGTGTAGGTATTTAATTTACAGGCTAAATCTAAGACTATTGTTTCAGTGTAAAGCACTCCTTGTTTCCCTGTTACTTGTTTTATCATAGTTTTCACAGTCCTTTCCAGTATGATAATGAGTAATTGTTTTATATAAGAGATGAATTAAGGCATTTTCTTCATATTTACTTAGTTTTAGTAATCCTAGCTTTTCCAAGTCAAAGACAGAAATCTTCATTTAGAAAAAAAAGCAAATCTACACTAAGATATTTCTATCCTGCTTTTATGCAGAGAGTGTTCTGATCCCAGGCGAGTCACTCTAGGCAGATGACAGCAAACGAAGCTGTGGGCTAAGCAAGTGTAGCACGTGTTGGGTGTGCAGGGGTCCGCAGACTGTTTTCTCTTTGCCTTCAGTATGAAAGAACACAGACTGTGCTCTCAGAGCTGAAGGCGAAGTATGAGGTGGCTGAACAAGAAAACCAGTCACTCGCAGAAGAGCTCAAACAATGTAAAGAAAACCTGAAGCTGCTACAAGAAAAAGGAAACAATGTAAGTCTGTACAATGTATGTGGGGAAGTCTGGTTATGACACTGGTGATTGTCGATTGAGGGAATATTTAAGTGTCAAATAGATAAGAACGGACTTTGGGGGGGAAAAAAAGCTGGGTACCGTATTATAATATTCCATTCTGGTACTGCCTGTGCACATGTGCAGGTCATTACACTGTTACAATTAACAGTGCAAGTTAAATTTACAGCCTTGTGATAGTTTTAAATACAGCCTTAGATACCTGCTCTCTTGAAAACATCTGGCCTAAATAGTGGTGAACCAGCACTAAGTAAAGCTTTTTAGTTCCAGAGAATGATACATGGGTAAAAGCTAAGAAACCTGTATCCAAATTAATTAAGCAATCTTTTTCAAGATGCTTTTATTTTAATGGTGTTTACTACAACAAATGTTCCCTCCTTACCCTTTCTCATGCTTCTTAACAGTGGTGTTATCCCTGATTGGCTCAGGCTTAAACAATGCTGTTGGACTGTCCTTTCTATTCACTAATGAAAATACTCTTTTCTAATGCTATTAAGTTGAGACTTTGTCTTTACAGTTGAGTTTACAGCTAGGGACAACTTCTTTTAATACTGAGACTTCTGAAATTCTCCCAGTGCTAAGGGTATGGCAGACACGTTATAAGGTGGCCATAGCCTTATTTTAGGTACCTTACTGCCCTGGGATGGCTGGTTTGTCTTCCTGTACTGCCCCTCTGAGCAGTGCAGGGTGAACCACTCCTCTAGTGGACAGGAGGATAATGGATGGTCTGTAATAGCCTTGTAGAAAACTGTTTCTGTGACTGTGAAGTAAGTTCTCTTCTCCAAAATCAGCTGGCTGCTAGATGGCCAAAGTCTTGCCATAGCCAATTACTGAATGTAAACCTCTAACGTGGTAGAGCTGTCAAAGATGCAAAGAATTCAAAGCCCTTCTCACCTCTTTCAGTGGAACCTGCTTCCTGCTTAGAATTCTTCTGCAGTGCTCAGATAATCCTGAGGTGCTAAAGTAGACAGAAGTCAGAAATAACAATCAAAAAAACCCTATTCTAAGAGAAGAGATCACACTGAACAAAAAAATGTGAATGTGATATTTTCCGCTCTGTTAAAAACATTAACCTCATTAAAATGATCAGTGGAAAAAAGGGGGTAGTAGAGGGAAGAAATACTGAGAAGGGAATTGGAGCACCTGATGAAAGTGGAAAAGCTTGCAAGGTAAGGGAAATTTTAGGACCAATTTGAGGTGAGTATTTAAATCAAATCAGGAACCACAGCAGTTGCCAAAATCTGCTTCCAGAGTAGGAGTTAGTTGTGGCAGTTGAAAACTAGAGGTCAGGGTATGGTGAAGAGCATCCAGCCATATAAGGACTCGCAGGACAAGCATGCTGTTCAGGCAAGCACTGCACGCAATCAGTAATGTAAAACATCGGTCTTCTGGGTTATTTGAAGCATTGTTCATACTGGGCTGAGTTCCAAGGTCAAATTTTTCAAGTACCATTGTCCCCTTATGCTGGAATCATTATCTGTTACTTCATTTCCGAGGACAGTGACCCACAAAGTGACTTCCCACTGTGGGATCTGTTCCTTTTTTCACAGCCCATCTGTATCTGAGTTTGCATATCTTCATCTTCTAATACAAGATTAACATTTTGGATGAAGGACCTAGTTAAATGTTATAAAAGTGTTATGTTACATACTGATAAGTTTATGAAGGGGAAAACTTAGTCACTTGGAGGCAATTTCATTTAATGTGTGGATATTTATCAACTGTTTAATTTGCCAAGATGCCACAGCCACAAAAGGGTATAGTTTCAAACAAAAAAAACCCAAAACAAAGCCCACCAAAAAAAAAACCCCAAACCAAAAAAACCCCCACCAAACAAGAAACCAAACAACCAAAAACCACAGAATTGTTCCATAAACTATTAAGTGTTAGAAAAGACAAGGTTTCTGTACTCCATTTGGAATATCATTTAAATATTAAGTTTTTATACTTCAGTCTTACTTAAAAAACCCAACAGTGTTAGGTTCTGAAACGCTTAGCAGTGTGGTGTACTACTTGTGCTTGCATGCTTGTAGTCACTGATTATTTCCTGATGTGCTTTATATGATAGATTTGTTGATGTGAATGGTTTGAGAACATTAGCTGCTCTGGTTGACTTAAACTTCTGGCACTTTTTTGAACACTGCTGTGATGATTTCTACCAAAATGCTTTCCATGGGAAGGTGGCACTTTGATTTGTGGCACCAATGACACAAAAATAATCCTGCATGAAAATTACTTTAATTACACATCATTTGTCTATTATGTATTTGCCTTGATGAAAAGAAATATTAATTGAATGGCAGAGACTGGAATACCTTCTAAGATTCCTGTGTTTTGAACCATATTGGAGGTTCTATGATTAAGTGACTTCTACGAATTGATAACAGGATGAGATTTTATTTATGAATCAATATTTTAGAAAGTCTTCAAACATGATTTTATTATTTATTTGACTGAACAAAATCAAGGTGACTTCAGCACAAAAAAGTTCTTAAGAAAATATTTGGCATGGTTTGAATTTAACCTCTGTGTGTCTGTGTGTGTGCACGAATAGACCGGCCAGGATACAAAGGCAAGACATGTCTTTCAAGGACACCTTAAAAAGAAAATTAGGTCGATTTTTGCTTTTAATTTATCATATTAAGGATAGAGGCTGCCCATACAGAATGTGAAGTAGTTTACAGTTAATTGAATGAGGCTGAGAAAATGTGTAGCTCGTTCTAACGAGGCCATAAGCTAAACGAACCCTGCAATCTTGCCAGCTGGTAGTTTGGCCCTGATGCAATGTTTGATCTATTTTTCAGAATTGCAGTTGGTCACAGGGCCAGTGACCTGCCGGAGATGCTGATCTTTGGTATCTCTGATAGGAGTGTACTTCCCTTCTTTGCAGTAACTTGGCGTTGATTGTACTGTCATGTTACAATCTCACGGAAGTGTCTGAACTGCTGGGGTTGCCTGTGGACATAGTTGTAACTGATTCACTGATGGAGGAAAAAGATTGTTTTTTCTGGAGGCTGGTGATGGAAAATGGGAAAGGAAGGAATGGGAATTGCAAGGAATGAAGAAGCAGCTGAAAAATTGAGTATCTGGTGCGAGTCTTTCTGCCTTAAGAAATCCAGATGGGATTTCCTATCATTTGGAAAAACTAAAACCAACTATAAATAAGATAGAGGCAAATCAGTTTAAGATTTGTATCGTTTTTAAGTGCTAAATTCCAAGTTGTGACAAGAGGTTTCTTAGAATATTTTCTGCTTGCTTCCCTTAATTTTTAAACACCTCTTTTCATTTGAGTAGAATGGTGTACTAACTTTGTATACCAGATTAGATAATGCTGTATTGTGTTAGATGTCTTTAATACATTTCAATTAAAACAAAACTCACTGACTTATTTTCCCCTCTCTAAATCATCTTTACCTGATTGATTTATAGCACAAAGTGATTTTTAATATCCCTTCCCTTCTTTAGCCTTCCATATTACAACCCGTCCCAGCCGTATTCATCGGCCTAATCCTGGCTTTCCTGTATTGGTGTTACGGCCCATTGTGGTAGCGAAAGGTACAAGCACTACTGTTCAGTCGATGTATGTTTGTCCCTCTCACCTGTTTGTGCCATTTCTGTATAAAATAGTGCATGGTGAAATGCTCACAGGTATTTCTTTACCTGAAGCAAACCCTTCATTTAATCCGCCATTCTGTCAATACTGACGAGCTGAGCAACCCACTAATCGTTTAACATCTGTGCGATTTCTTTAATTCTAACAGTGAATTTTGTTCTAACTGGGTCTGAACGTGCCTCTTCTAACTCGGTCTCAGTTTGTCTTTAGCAAATGGGCTGCCTTTTGCACAATGCTGCCATGCTAGGGCCTGTAAGAAAACTTAATTGCTTAATTAACTATGAAAAAATGAAGAGTTTGCCTCTAATAATAAAACCCAAAAAGCTTTGGTTCCTATGTATGGACTAAGAAATTCCTCTCTGCCTCTAAACACTATAATTTTTCTCACTATTGCTATGAAGATGATGGGGAAAAAAAGACAAGATGAGAAATAGGTGATTGGTTTGTATTCTGAACTCTCAGCTTGCATCTTCTCTAACATCTCTCAGTGTGTCCTCCTCTTAAAATGCTAATGTTGTCATGATATGTTGTGACAGTCCGTTAGAAATGATGTTGTTAGGATCTGCTACAAACTGATGTCACAGACCTGGATGTAAACGTTGAAAAGCGAAGCTGCAGATGTCAGTACTGCATAAACTTGTGCCCAGCGGTTGCTTGGCACGAGCCATGTTTCAAACATCTTAAGCCCTCACAAGTTTAAAAGCCGATTTCTTTGAGGTGCGTGCGGTAACAAAGCCGCAAGTACGGAACTGCCGGACGTTCTCCCGATGATCCCCAGTCGTGAAGAGTTGTGGAGTTCCCTCACTAGAGAAACACGGTTTACTGGGATGCTCTAAGTCAGGACTAGCCTGCAGGAGGGCTCGTGGGTAACGTTTAGTGATGGCTATCAGCAGGTACTCAGGACTTGCAGGAACCACGGGTAAACTGATTAGTATGAATTAGAACAAATATGATATTGATTTTTTTTTTCTCTCCACACAGAGACAATGGCCTTGGATGCCTGTGATGGCAGCTTTGGTTGCTGTAACAGCCGTGGTGCTGTACCCAGGCCTAACCAGAGCTTCTCCATGAGAACTGTTGTTGAATCCATACACCGTCCTCCCTTTAGAAGCTGGCAACATTCATATACTGAGGGAAAACAGATTAAGTCTCTCCTTTTTACCTCTTAATACAGCACAGCTCTGCGTGAGAACAGCAGTAGGGTCATTTGCTTTAAACTGTATAAAATGTATCTGTCTATAAAGAGGGAATAAAATTGTGATTCATCATACTGTGAGCAATATTTTTGCTTACAATTTCATGCAAGTTTTAAATTAGTATGTTGGGATTCTGAATACTATAATGGTGGCCTAAAGTAGGCTTCTTGGTACCAAATTATTTATAATGGCTAGGGTTGAGGATGCTTATTTTAGAATTTGATTGCCAGATTTAAAAGAAAAAACACATTTCCGATTTGGACACCCGAGCCAAGTAACTTTGCAGATACTTGGAAAACAGATGCAGTTTGCTCAGTGCCTTTCAGTACGACTTTTTTTTAACTAGTATGTCATTTTCCTCGCTGTTAGTCACTGAGCTGTTGGGAACAAGGCTTAAGAAAACTTCTCTTATCACGCCTTTTGAAGGAAGCATATTTTTATTTGATAAGGATTGCTTTATTAATGATCTTTGGGAATAAACACAATTCATATCCAGCCTTAAAGAGATAGAGATATTGATGGTGAAGACCAGCCTAGAGTATTTAGTGTGCGCGTGTGTGAGTGTAAGCATGTGTGTGTTCTTGAGTGAACTAAGGTATTTCTGGGAGCAAGTACTTGGTCATTTGATGGACATAGTGCAGTGATTCAACTTACGTTAACTTTAGTTTGAATGTAATTTATTAAATTTCATATATTTAAAGAGATGCGTTCTTTAAAAGTATGAATACTTCTCACATATCACATGTATCAATTTATTTTTTCAGTCATTTGATACTTTCTGACTTGAGCTGGAGAAGCTCTTTAGATAAGCTTTTGTTGACGTAACTTTATTAAGAGAACTGCTACAGTATGTCTGTGATTAGCTGAAAAAAATCTAAGATACATAAAATACTACAACATTGGAGTCATGTGCCTGATGAAATCTTGTCAGGTCAAGATGATTTTAATTTGGTAGTAAAATTTTGTGCATCCTCGTCACATGGCTGTAAGTATGATGCAGTGGTCCCCATTACAAAGTTTATTTTCCTTAGATAAGTACTATAACTATTGCTATTTGCTGACTTTTGGTGGGAATCACTGTAGTTAGTGCTGAATTAAATGTAGACTGTAGTTGTCTTGTTCAGCTCAACAGTTCTGTCAAAAAAGTTTATTAAAGACATAAATAATACGCTGAAGAATGGTAAAGTAAAATGGCTCTGCTAAAGGAAACTTCAAAATAGGGAGATAATCTCAGCAATCCAATTGGCTTTAAAGAATGTTGTGGCAATCGACAGATAGTTTAAATATTTAAATAGAAATTTAGCTTATTTTGTGAGGTTTTAAGGGTCATTGTCCTTTAATTAAAGGTTCTATCTTAAGTTACATGGGATTTGCTAATGGGAGGATTATTAGTTGAAAAAAATAGTCCGCAAGTGACTTGTAGAAAATACATATTGTCATTCATTCATTTCATCCTTTTCAGTTGCAGGAAGCCACCCAACCACAGAACACTCGTATGCCAGTGGTACTTAGTACCTCTTGTATATAGGTTATTGCAAATATTGTTCTGAAATGCTTAACTTCAGAATTACATTTTTTAAAGTAAATAATTGTTTTAAATCTATTTTGTAAAGATATAAAAATACAATAGAATTTCTGGAGTACAGATTAAACTATTTGCACTAACACACGTGATGTGCATGATTTAATAAAATAACTTTACTCTCCCTATGCATGTTTGAGTTGAATGTCATTTGAAAACAAAAGGTACGTGCTCAGTTTCTTTGGCACTAGATATTGCCACAGTTATGAGGCACAGTGTCTGCAGCATGTCCAGGAGTAGCAAAAGACTTTCTTTTTATTTTTTTACCTTGTATTTCACGTTTGCACTGGTTTAAGCTTTTGTCTAGCTGATCTCTCTCCTGTCTGTGGTTTTCAGAAAGAAAAGGGGGGAGGACAGAGCCATGGAGGGTTTGGGAGCATGTTGCCATGGGGGAAGAAAAAAGTCTTTACAGCTGAAGGGTGGATCGTGCCTGTGGCAGGGCTTGTGAGACTGCAGGAGCAGATAGTGGGGCGACAGTGGAAGGCACGTCTAGGGAAAGGGAGCCTGATGCTGCCTCCTCTCTTCTTTGGCGTCTTGAACTCCCTGTTTGTCCCTCTTTCAGCTATTGCTTCTTTTCCAGTGGATTCTGTTCCCTCCTCCCTGCTGGTAGCACGTAGATACGGTGCGAGGAGGTGGAGTTGAGCAGTGGTCCCTCCTGGCTGGCAGCGGAGAAGGTGCCGAGCTCCCCGAGACCGTCCTCAGGGTGGGTCTGCACTGCCAGTCGGTGCCTCTGCTGAGCAGCGCTGCCTGTGACCCGAGTTTGTCCGGTATTCAAGACAAATGGTGTGGTTTTGGAAATCTTTAGAGCATCAGAGAGCTGAAATTTGAGACCCAACATGGCTATATTAAAGGAGAAAGATTTCTAATTTAAATATGTGCATGTGAGCATATTTATAGTATACACACAGGTGCATAGTACTCATTGCATGGGGGTTTGCGCTTACAAGTGTACCTGTGGTTCCCTAACACAGTGCTTTTCCCAGGAGTTCTTGACGTTTGCATGTTCAGAATGATCAGGAATGAGCTAAAATGCGCAGCTCGCTCTTGTTGTGAGAATCCCTGGAGAAGGATTGGATAACTGGGAAGCTGCTGTTCTTCAGTGCTTTGATACTAAAGCAGCAAGCGGAGTTATTTGGCAAGCACTCTACGCACAAACGTCTGAGTTTTCATCCTCTGTGTGTTCATGGTAAATGTGTGTGCTCTTTTCCATTCACATTTAGCTTTCTTTTTAGTTGTGAGGCTTGATTAGCGAAGCCTTGGAGTTACTGTAACGAGCAGCTTTTCACGAATGTGTAAGATGCTCTACTTGTAAAATAAGTGCTCTGAGCTTGCACTGAATTTTGAGGTTTTAAAAAAGGTTCCTCATACTAGAGAAATTAGTCTGGGGTTCGTTTTATCAGTTGCTAGTTCAATATTGAAGATTTATTATAATAAAATATCTGACCACTTCTTCAGTTTTGCCCTGGTGTCCTGACAGAGGCACTTTTTTTTTTAAATGCTAAAAGAATTCTCCCTGTGCACGGACTACAACAGCAGGCCTTTTGTTTAGAAATAAAAATAGACAATATATAAAAAATGGTGTCCTTTTCCTCTTCCATGTGGTTGAATTAAGTGCATTCTTCCGGAGTCTTCACCTGATCCTTCTTGCAGAATCTCTGGCTTTATTGGTGCTAAATGGAGAATTGTGAGCCTGTACAATATATTGCGAAGTTTTCTCAGAAAACAGATTTAGTGACACTTAGTGTCAAATGACTGATGGCTGACACAAAGGTGATTGTCTGTGCGTGTATTTTTGAGGTAAATGCCTGTTACTTTTTCTAATCAAGTCTTCTGAAGCATGTTACCGTTCAGATTTTCTGTGTGCTTTACGTAAGATTTTGAATGTCTCCTGCCTTAATCTGTAGGGTTGTACCTCTTGCAAGAATCATTTCTTCAGCTTGAATCTTCTCCATGACGAATCCACTGCCGAGATTCATTCCACCAGCAGCATCCGAGTGCTTTAAACACCAGGTCACCACAACAGCTTTGGGGAAGCCACTGTGGTTTGCGCTCGCTCTGCAACCGGGGCCGGTTTCCACCGGGGGCCTTTTTTCGCTCTGGCTTTTCATCCACCATTAGTATTTCATTAACAACTCTCTCAAGACTTTGTCTCTGTTAATGTAGCCATTGCTTATATGAAAGAATTGAAAGCCATATTCTCTCCCTCTTATATGCACCTTTTGGTTCTGTTTGAAGATTCCAGTTAACAGCTGCATTGAGTTCCCCAGATCCAGCTGATTTACTCATCCCATTCCCTTTTTGCCTGTGCCTCTGGACACAGAATTCTTTTCTCTAGTGGGGAATTGGGCTGCAGTATGGGTCTCCCAGTTCTTCCTGCTTTCCTGGGTTTTTAGTTTGTGCCAACTTGTTGATATTAGTGGGCAGAAGTTTGCCCACAGAGCCAAGTTTGTCTGCTTGGAGAGAGGGTTGCACCCGCTGCTGCTTTATAAACAGTGGGTGCTACCTCTGTTTGACTAAAGGCAGCCAGAATTAGAAGGCAAATCAGCAACTGAAACAAAGGTTTCAGTGGTAAGGGCTGTTAGAGGCTCAACTGTCCATTCATTGGTAAAGGTAGAGGGAACTCCTATCTGACGGCTTTTCTGGATATCACAATTATAAAACTTCACCGGCCGATTTCAACATCCGAAGCATAATGTCAGAAGTTAAGCATCTATTTTATTGAAAAAGGATTCTTGCTAAAAGAACGAGTCGCCTCTGTAGGTAAGTTACTTGAGCAACTACTATCCTCAAAAAAAAATCCCAACAACAAAACACCCAACCCTGTGTTTGAGTTCATCTTGCTTTGACTCCCAACCACTGGGTTTCAGTATATCTCTCTTGGAGGATGTTCTGTTACTGAAGATGCCCTGATCCAGGGGTTTGACATACCATGATCGAAATACCTTTCAATCTTACTGTATATGAATGGATTGAACTTCTTGATTTTTTTTTTTTCCTTCATCCCTCTAGTTTTTATGGTTGGCTTTTTAAATATTTTCTGATTTTTCTGAATGTTCTTTTTTTTGAAGAGTAGTTGCCAGAACAGAGCATACCCTTACAGTAATTACCTTACTAACATCGTATACATAGAGAAGAAGCTTTATATCCTGCCCTAGTATTCCTGTTTCACTGTCTACCAGGGCCTTTTTGGGATTCACTCACTTCTAGCATCTGGATTTTAATCTTGTGAATCAAATCTGAGCATTCCTTGCATCACCCTCGTAGCTGGCTTTGCAACACGGTTTGATAAAAGCCAGCGTAGGCAAGCAGCCCAGGGCAGCAGCCTGTTCCCATTACTGTCATCGAAGGGGTTTTTTCCCATTAAGGTTTTGACAGGGATGACTGCTGAAGCTTTTCTAGATTATTGATCATACACTGAACAGTAGTGAGCCAAAACCAGATCCCTGCAAGTCAGTAAGGAAAACACAGAATAATTCTTTTGCTTAGTTTCTGCAATCTGTCAGATGGGTTTTAATCTGGATTAGTAGTTACAGCGATAGCATAGCGATAGATCACTTACTGGAATGTCAGATGACTTACAGAAGTCTTGGTTTACTAACACCAACAGATTTTTTTAAATCTTACAAAAGTGGAATATTAGTTTAAAAATGCCTTGACAGCTATGAATTATTGTACATTCTTGAAGTTTCTACCCATTTCTACCCGTAGATTACACTGTGATTTGCTTAGATTTTAGGGTGTAGCAAAAACACTCATTTTTCCAAGATTGTAGGTTTTATTTTCTTCCCTCAGCCCCATCATGTTTTCCTGTTCCTGCTGCTTCCCTCTATAAGGCATTTTAATTCTAAATCATTCATGTGACTGTGTTAATTTTTCAGTCTACTCAGTTTGGCTCGGCATGATTCCCAGTGCTGGAAACGGACAGCTCTAATGCACCGAGGGGTGTGTGCATGGGTGTACACTGCTGTTCTGGGATTGCACTTGCATGCAGTAAAATAGGTCATGATTACTTGAATTTAGCAACCAGGAGAACGGGGATGTGAGATTCTCCAATAATTCTTTACTATGGGAATGGAGATGTTAGTATGGAGATGTAATTCTTCTGTCACGTAAGGTGATACACTGAAAGTGCGGATGTGCTTCCGAGCATGTTACCGCTTCACTATCTGATGAGGAACAAATCCAAAGCTTGGGATAAACTAAAAGTAACTTTCTTACATGACCATATTAATCAGTAACTTGAGAGAAAAGGGTTAAGTGATGAATTCATTCTGTTCTGTTGGGATAAAATTTATCCAAAGCTAGCCTGTATTTGTTTCGGTACCCTCTGTTAGAAAATGGATTTTTTTATTTTATTTTTTTAGAAGCACCAGGCACATGCTAGGAGTGGTAAAGTACTGCCTTCAGTATGGAATGAATTTACTATTTTAATCTTTTCATGCTAGATCATTTACGAGGTTTATATTATATTTCTTGTAAGGAGTTCTTGCTCTGGAAAATGCTTCTGTTGGGTATGTCATCAGTCTGATGTGACAAAACTACTTGTCTTGAATATATAATGGTTCTTATTTTAAAATGTTCCAAATATGCAATATGTCTTTTGGGATGAATAAATGGTAAAAATTACGAGAATAAATTTACAACACCACAGAAAGCTGATTTGTATCGTACATAGTCTTTCATTCAGCCTAAGTCCAAATTTCAGCACTCCGCAAGTTCCAAATAGCCTGCTGTGCTCTGCTTTATTGCAATAGAAGGCAAGGTATTAGTTAATGACGTCAATTAAAACTTTAAAGTTGGCATATTTTTACCTGTTTACTGTACGGACGGGGTTCACAGCTGTATGACACAGCCTCCCCGGTGTAACGTGCTGAAGCAGTGCCCCGGCAGGTCTGCATGCGAGCCCAGGAGGGGCTGGAACACAGGGTATGCGCACAACCTCCCTTTGGGCAAGGGCTACGTGTGGTTTTGGTGACCCAACACCCTCGGGCTATCATTCACAGATCATCCCTTAAGGAAACCAGCAATCCTACGCTTTAACCTGCGCTGTAAATCAAATGCCATTCGGGAGCTCTGCTTTAGTGCTGACGCAGGAGAAGGACATGTACTGAGTCACTTCGGGAATTTTCAGCAAGTTGGGGCAGTCTGAGGAAGGGAAGTCTCCTCCCTGTTTGCTGTGTGGCTTGGGTCCACCCCAGGGTATAGTTGGAGTAAGCGTGGTTCCACTCCAGGCTGTGGTACATCCTGGTGTCGGGGCCGAGGTAATGTGCCTCTTCTGTTTCTCTGCTTAAAAAGCTAAAATCAGAGTGAACATTAAAACATTCAACCAGATGCAGTAGATGTTTGGGTTCTTGAGGAAGAAAAACCTAAAAAGTGTTCAATATGTCTGTCTAGCTGCTCTTTGTGGGGTGCCGTTGGCAGCAGCTAACACCCACCAGTAACTCGGTCTCAAATTCCTGTGTCCCAAATAGCAGTGCAGGGCGCTTTTCCTTCAGCTGGGGAGACAGACGCAGAATTAGCTTATTTCTGAGTAATGCTGTAGGTGAGTGGTGCTAAGGTTTGCTCAGGTTTGGAGGTTCAGGATCAGTATTACAGACTCATTAGGTGTGCTGTTAAGGGCGTTTCGTTTCTCTGGCTGTGTAGTGGTCGCTGTTGATGGACAATTTTTCTGATTTACTTGGCTGTAACCCAGCTGTCGCTGGGCATTGCGATAGACGTTTATTGCTCGGGTTTTTTCCACTTCATAATTATTCTAATGCCACATAAGTGAAAATGTGGCCTGCAGCAACTTCACCGTGGCTTTTTAATTGTACGTACAGGCTTGGGTTGGCCAGGTGTTGGTGTCTGCACTACACGTTGCAGCAATAGTACGTCCTTCCTCCGCGGACTTCTCTGAATTACAACTCTTCCCAGTTTCCAATGCTTTCAAACTTAGAGGGCTCTCATCCATCTGTTTAAAATTGAAGTTGCTGCCATGGTGTGCCTGCAGGGTGCTATCATGTTCATGCATTCCTTAATTGTGCCCCAGCCAATAACAAATTACTAGCAATCGCCCTTATTACTGTTTCATGTGAAAGATGGTTTTTGCTGTTTTATGTGGAAGACGGCTTTTGCAGTGAGTGAGGGTGTTCCTCAGCACATCCCTGCTCGGAATGTTCGGGAGGAGGATTAGTAGACAAATACCAAAAAAATCTGTAGTGACTTAGGTGGTGTTCCTCACTGCGAATCTGGAGAGAGTGGTAAAACGTTATTTGCCCCAAACTGATACTTCCCTCAGTAATTAAGAAACAAATACTGGAATTATTCCAGCAGAATGAGTACTTCTGGGATTTCTTTGTTGAGAACTGAATTGCTCTGTCAGATGTGTAGGATGTTGGAATGTGGGTCTGCTGGTTGTCGCTGCTACTGACTGCCCCTAGACGGGGGAGGGAATTCGTCGGTGACGCCTTTGATGTAAGGTATCTCGAGATGGAAGATGAGACTGCTGTGCTGGCAGAGATCTTTCAGCTGAGGCACCTCAGTTCTGCTCACACGGACTCACGTAACAGTGGTGTTCGTTTAGTGTAAATGGCTTCCAGTTCCCAAGAAATACATTTCACTGGAGAATATTAAAACAGGGTAAGTTTTTTTTTATCCTAAAATAAAAGAACAATAATTGGGTTTTTAGTCATATTCTGCAGCTGTATGGGTTAACCCTAATTTCTTGGACTGTAAGTAGGCTTCAGCTAGATCCTGTTGGCTCAGTTACTTCAGCAGAAAAATGCTATTTTATTCTTTAGATTTTGAGCACATATTGAAGGCCTTCAGTCCTTTTGGTTGTGAAGATACTATGAAAGTTTAGAACCGATCAGTGTGAAGGTTGCTACCGTCAGTCTCTGCAGCGTGAGCTTGGAAAGCGGTCTGCCTTGATGAGCGTTGCCGCAGGTGTCCGGCGGTCCAGGTGCGAACAGCCACCTCCAGCTGCGGAGGATGGGGATGGTGACTCACGGCGGAGTCACATCCTGTTAGCACCGGGTAGGGACACCACCACTTCGCCCTTCCTGCTTCTAATGAAGCCGAAAAGAAGTAAAAAGAGGACCCCTGAAATGTGGAAAAGGGAAAGCCAGTCCTTCAGAGGTCTGCGGCTGTCCAAATCTTGTAGCAGGTAGCTCACCTGTTCTAACGCAGCGCCAGCTAAGCGCTGTGTTTCTGGAGGTCTTGGAGTCAAGCGGATGGCGTTCCCTTGGTCCTATCTGTTGCTGCCCCGTCATCGAGTGGCAGCTCTGTGCAGGCTCAGGCAGACGTAATGGCTTTGCTTGCGTCCACCTTACAACTCTCCGGTTTCCTCTGCAGTCACACAGGCCGAGATGCTGCGATGTGCATTCTGGTGGGGTGGGAGAAGTGGGATCTAGGGTTGATTTCGCTAAACTTGGTTACAGCTGCTCCGGCACGTGCAAGTATCCGGAGTGGGAGAATGGAACCTCGATAGCAGTACCCACGTCATCACGCTTCGAACGCTTGCCCAGCAGTGACAAGCGCTGTCTCGCTCTCGCATCTCACTATACTGCGGTCTGCCTCGTGGGGTTGGCTTTCAGCCAGAGTCCAGCTCTTACATTAAATGTGTTTATGCAGCTTCTGTTTTACAGGTACATGTTCAGTGAGCCAGCAAAGCTGTGTGCTTGCATGGCTTCTTGAATCAAGTGAACACTGTAGCAGAAACAACTTGGTGTAGCAGAGCACTGCGTAACATTCCGTCTCGATGCAGCCTCTTAGCACGAGGCAGCTTTGTGCTCCTCAATACCATTCTAGTAGGATAGGTTCTGGTAAAATTAAAACCATTTCAAGCCTTTAAAATTCAGCATGTTGAAAGTTGGAGTTGAGATGTGTGGCATTTGCTGTGTGTGCAGCCTCTGTTGAGGCATCTCTTAGTTTGCAAGAGGGAGGTTAAAAAGCTTCCCTAAATATATTGGCTGTGCTTCCCAGTAACTTAAAATTGGCATTGAGGCTGGAAAGGTTTTTTTTTTCCTTTTGTTTCTGTGCTGCATTGCTCATTGCATGCAAAACTGACTCTCTTAAGCAAAGAGCTTCTACTAACAGCTTGAGATGTCAAAACACAAATTTCAAATACATTTCATCACACATTTCATGATGGAAAATACTCCCCTACAACCTTCTGGAGGGAGTCCTTGCTGGTGCTTCTGTTTTTCCTCAAATATGTCAGGCTGTTTTTCCTGAAATAAGTTACTTGTCATCTTCACGATGTAGAAGCCCGGGTCTCCGTAGCTGTGTTGCCTCCGAACGCGTCCCCCCAGCAGCCCCGCGCTCTGTGAGCGGATGCTTTGGTTTCATGGACAATGAGCTTTTGCCCCAGGAAGCGTGGCCTGGCCCATGTCACCATGAGGGGTGGAAGGAGCCCGCAGGAGGAAGTTCCAGGTGTCTCAAGAGGAAGGAAACAAGGGGAAAACAGTGTGTTTTGGGGAAAGTTCCCACACAATGCAAAGGAGAGAAGCATGGGGGTGGGGGTGGGCAGCAGGAAGGGAAGGGCCAAGTGAGCAGATCTGGGAAGGATGGGGGTGTTCCTGGGTTTTACCCTGAGGGAGAAGAGTGCTCTTCAGGCCTTGAGAGGGCATCCCCATCTTCTCCGTGCCAGCATGGTGGTGGGTGGCATCTAGCCACCCTTTGCAGAGGGGAGCTGGCCCTGCGACGGTGAACACAGCGGGGTGGAAGGTGCCCTTTCATGCACGGTGCTAGAGAGGGGCCTCAGGGACAATGCTGTTTTCCTGCCCTGTGCCTGAACCTCTTGGGAAGCCTGCTCCATTCTTTTCCCTTTCCTGGCGCTGACCTGCGGGTTCGCTGTGACCCGAGGCTTCCTCTTGCCTGTGCGAGGCCGGTACCTTCCACACCACATGGAGCTGGGCCTGTGGTTTCCTCTCCCCGACTGCAAGAGGCTTCGGCTTTTTGTAAGAGCACAGAGCAGATGCAGAGCTTTGCTTGCAGCACTGAGTGAGTGAACACTAAAGAACACAGCTGCCAGTTATGTCCAGGGGATTTCAATTATGGACACCCCTCTAGTCACTGAGGTCCCCGGGAAGCCAGGACCTCTGTCTTGGCAGTCCCTGCTGCAGGACACGTGGGTGAGATTTAGCACCTGGCAGTGCACAGATGTGTGTGCTGCGGGGATGGCACCGTGCCATGGCCCGTGCCAGCACAGCCCTTGGTAACGGCAGCTCTCCTGGTCCAAGTGCCAGAACTCATAGGGCACAGTGAAGGGTGGCGACGGGCCTGACTACGTCAGGAGAAGGTAAGATCTGCCAGCCTCTTCTGCTGTAGGAGGAATGATGTTGGTGTCGACACGTTCTCCGCGTGGTCTGAGTATTGCTTTGGCTAAATGGCGTGTAACGCGTGGGATGCCTTCGATGCATCTGTCGCCTCATCCATTGCCTCATCCGTGGAGCTTTGCTTAAGCCATCCCTATGGCTAAGGCAGACAAAGATTCTTTTGAGACTTCAAAGAATCTTTGTTCTAGTTTTGTTTTGTCTAATTCTCTTGTATATAATAATGTACGTAATATATATGGAAAAAATTATTTTCGCTTAAATGTTTTGTTCTCTGTACATATGCAAGTGGAAAATGCTTCACAGATACTTCCTACAGTCCCGCAGATTCAGACAATGCAGTTCACAGGACTGCTTCAATCGATGTGTAATGTGAAATAAAATGAGAGAGTTTGTTAATTTTACCAGAAGCAGATGTCAGCTCTAGCTGACTCAAAGCAAAAATAAAACCCCTGCAAACCAACAAGGCCCCCCAAAAGAAGAGAGCTGTAGGCAGCCCTCAGTGTGTGGCCTGAAGGCAGCAGTCCTTACAGCTGTGCAGACCCCGCTGCGCTGCTATTTGGGCCCTGATTTCGCCCTCTTTAGCCTTGGGGTGGTGTGTGCTGCTCAGGAGGAGCCCCCCGAGCCGAGGCACTCCAATACTTTGTTGTTACTATGATGTATCTCTGTGGGAAGAAAAATTCAGTTCACACCCTTGAAGTCCAAACTATAAGGTAAAAGTAATCCCTTTCTATTCTCTCCTGAACAGAACTGCTCCTGGAAAGCAGAAACAAACCCTAGTAATTGCTCTATGTCCCTGGAGACCTTAACAGAGCATCTGCAGACATGACAGGAACAAGACCTGCTCCGGCATCCCTGCAGTTTTCAGCAATGGCAGAGATCAGTTCATGCGTTACTGTTTAAGTGCTCTGTGTGTGCTCGGTGCTGTGGCATTACAAAGAAGATGACTTTATTTTCCTGCTGCAAGGAGGTTGAAATCTTAACATCCTGAACATATGGAAGGAGAGTTTTCTCTGACTGTCCAAAATCTCATAAAATGTAAGCTGGGGGGGAGAGGGGAGGCCACGTGCATGCTCGGTGTTCAAGAAAAAGCTATTTGTGCTTAGTATAATGGCAGTATTTTTCAGTTGCAGCTCTCCTGTGTGAAAGTTTAATCTCCCTAATATGGACAGAGTGAGAGCAATGAGAACTACATCACTTTTAACTTAGCCAGTTTTCTAAGAACAGAAGAAGTATGTGTCAAGTATGTGTTTTGGGTCACTTTTGCACCTTTTTGGTCTATGTTTCTATTTATATCCTGGCCAGTTCTTACGCTCTCTGACTTGGTAAGAAAGTTAATGTGGTAACTGAACTGTAAGAGGGAAGAGACAGGATTTGACCTGAGCACCATTGCCTTTATTAATATAAATAATGACATCATCTTTTATTGCAGAATGGGAACCTTAAACGGTTACAGGAGAGCACATTTTAGGAACAGTGTCCTTACGAGGCACGTGTGATTCATCTTCAAGTGTGCGTATTTAAGAAAGGCGCTGTGTACCAAGCCAAATCAGCTCCATGAATCTGACTTCACTACATTTCAAACTGTAATTTCTTAGGAAAAAAAGTCACTTTTTTTTCTTGTAAACTATGTGAAAATTGGTGCTTGCAGGCAAAGCACAGGCAGCTCTTTTGTCCTCTTCCAGCTTCCTCCAGAAATCTGTTTTTGCACTCCAAAAGCCTTTTGTAAATGATGCTTGAACCATAAAGTAACCGCTGTCTCATTTCTGGGACTCAGTGTGTTAGTCATGCAGAGGGATGGTCTTCAGGGCACTGATGAGCTGCCAGGAAAGCGCTTGGTTTCCTACCGGAGAAGTTTGCCGTCTCTAATAGGAAATAGCAGCACTTCCAGGTTCAGTCTCTTCTCCGTAGCACTGCGTGGAGGAAACGTGCATCCTTTTTGGCCAGAGCTGGAAAAGCAAAACGATACACCACAGCATGGCTGCAGTTGCTGCCAAGGGTGAACATCTGCTCTACAGCTTGTCATTCAGCTTTTAAAGACGTCCTGGGAGCCGCCAAGAGCTGGCCTGGCTGGGTTCTTGCATCTGTTTTGTACTTGGATGGGAGAGAACTCCCTCCGAAGGGGAAAGCCGCAGACTGGCAGGCTCCACCTCTGCGCGAGCGGCATGCTGGCAGCAACACGCTGATCTGCCTGCTGCAGAGAGAAATCCTTGTTTTCTCCTCGCTTGGGTTCTCTAGGCCGTGTTTGCTTGAAAGGAATAGGTGCTGTAGTGAATTGCCATGAGGAACGGAGACGTGCGCTGCCCGTTTCCTAGCACCTGCCGTTGCGCAGGGACGCGGTCTGCGCGTGCCTCTGCTCGCTGTCGGTGGGCGACTTCATCTGCGCTGGTCGTGTGAGGACAGAGGACTGAAAGTTGTTTGGGGTTTTTTTGTTTATTTGTTTTTAAAAAGGGGAAAAGTGTTTAGCAAGCACCAGTGATTGTTTTCAGTGGGTTTGTTTTCTAACCTGACCTCGTGCCGTGTGCACAGCCGGTGTTAATGCGCTCCGGGGGAGAACAGAGCTCAGCCATCCTGAAGCCTTTGCCTTTACCTTTCTCCTTTCCTGAAGCTTAGGAGAAAGCTCTTCTGCCACTGCCCCAGCCTTGGCACCACTTCCCTCCTCAGTGCTGTTAATGAGGGCCAGGAGCCCTGTCTGCTACATCAGCTGTGCTGGAACGTGAATGGGGGGTGCCACGCTCCTAATATCCTCCGACTGGGGGTCCCAAGCCTGCGTACCTGCTCTCCTCGCTGAATGTTTCCTTGGTAAATGAAGATGAATGTTGCATTATTCCAGGGGCAGAACAGCCTTTCCCAAACCCTTCTTATGTAGTGCCTGTTGCCACTTCTCCCTGGCTTTAAGCCAGGGCTGGGCAGGCAAACCTTTGGGTCAGATTCCTTATTGCTCTGACCTGGCTGTTGCCTTTTCCCATTGCTGCCTGCAGCGCTGCCAAGCTGTCAGCCAGCGTGGGCGAAGCGCTCAGGGACTGACCCATCAGCCTGGTGCTGCCCAGCCCTGTGAAGGGCTCTGGTGCTGCCGAGATGGTTTGGAAGAGCCACCAACTTCCTTTTTAGGGCTCCTGGCACGTTTCGCTTGCTCTAATGCCTGAGTCTCAGACTAAAACCTGAGGAAGACCTGTATCTGAAGATATCCTGTGTTTTCAGCTCCCTGATGGCACTTCATGCCTTTTTTTGAGCATATCAAGTGTCTTCACCCTCATCCCAGAACAACAGCTTTTATAAAAGCAGATGAGCCTTGCTGGCACCCCAAACACCCTCACCGAAGGGCTCGGTGTGCCCCTCTGTTGGTGTGTGTCTGCCCAGGGCTATGGGCTGGGGTCCCAGTTGACATGTAGGTCAAGAAGCAATTTTTATTCCTCCCCCTTCCAGGATCAATTTTAGAGAAGCTGACCCTCATTTGGAGAATATTTTGGGTGCCACCTTCATGTGAAGATTCTCAGGAGTACCCTTGACATACCATTCATCTAGAAAACTTGCTGTGCCTGGTAACTTTGGGGATGCATGTGTCTTCCCTGGTCTTACTAAGTTAGCCATCTGGAAATCTCATCCTGTGATTACTCCAGAATCTGGAAGACCTCTTGTAACTACTAATCCCAGAAACAGATTTTCCCTTCATCCTGTCTGTCAACACAGCCTTTAACTTATTTTTATGGGCTTCAGCACATGTTTGAAGCATCACTGCCTGAGGATACGGTCTATGTTTTCCGGACTATTTCAGTGGACCTTATATCTACATATAGCACTTGCTGGAGAAGGGCTATGTAGTGGGTATTTAGTAGGTTCTTCTGTGCCCTTCAAAGCTTGACACATCTCCATTTGCACACCTAGAACAGGATTCAGTGTGACATGAGCGTGAAATCCTAGGAAATTATATTCTGCAGTGCAATCTATTTTTGCTTCAACAGTACTAATGTTTTTGTTGATAAGATGTGATAAAGATCAGATTCAAAAGTACTGATCCAATTGAAGCAAGAGTGGTAAAGCAAAAACAATATTCTAAGCTAACTGGTGCATACTAAACTCAATTTTTGCCTTTTTTTTGTGTCTTATCCACTAGTTGTTTACATACCAAATGAACTTGTGTATGAAGTTTGTGGTATGTCTTAACTGCTTTTTATGGAAGCAGCAGGATATGGCAGGTAGGATTTGATGCTCTCTGTGGTGAAAGCTGTCTGACAGAGTGCCATCCTCATCGGGACAGGCTGGGGGGTCTGCGTTGTGATCTTGCCTGGGACCTTGGCGCTCTGTTCCAGCAAGAACGTGAGGTCCCAGGCAGAGCTTCAGCTCAGCGGGTGAGGTCTGCAGGACGCCTTCCCGTGGCTGCAGCGTGTCTCCGTGGTGGAGAGGGCAGGGACATACCTTTGTGTGTACACAGATCGCAGCGATGGGCTCACCTCCAGTCCATGATGCTTCCAGGTACGTGCCTCTTTGGAGGAGTGGACCGTGGACTACCTGTGGTCCTTGGGCCCATCCTTGTGCATTTGAAGACCATTGTGCAAAGCCACCCTCTACAAATCAGGAGCAAAACGGGGAGAGCTGCCTCAGTTTTCTCTCCTGTTAAGGAAGAATGTAGGAACACTTCTTGAGAACAACAGAAAAGCTCAACTTAATTGCTGCTCTAAATATATGCCTATGGCCCCTGTAAGGCCCAGCAGGATATCAAGCCTCCAGTTCTCATTTTTGCCAGAACTTCAAAGCGCTTCCTTTTATGCAGTAATCTTAAAACTAGTCCAAGAAAACACTCAGGCGATTACTTAGATATTCCAGTTGTGCCACTAATATGGAAACTTAAATGATGATATTTTCCACAGGCAAAGCTTCCACCGTTAGTTAAACACGTTGTCTTCCACTTGCTCGTGGGGAAGATACAACCTCGCGCCTTTCCATGGCCTGAGAACTGGTTGTTGCTCGTAAGCTGAGCCAAGAGCGGTGACTGATGGAGCAAGAAAACGGGACCATAACAGAGTCACCAAACTCCTCCTTAGGGTTTACATGTGTTTTAATCAGTCACAGCCTTCTCTGGAAAGACAGACTTCACATGGACTAGCCAGTGCTTAATTAGCACATTGCTATTTAGTATTTCAGATTACAGTTACTATCTTTATCCGTTGTGCATCACGTCTGGACTCGAAGTAGCGATAAAAGCTCACAGTAACTCTATTGCTTGAAAGCAGAATTAGTTGGGCAGGACCCACTTCTATCCCCCAAGTCATAGTCTGTCCTTGAGAACGCTGTAAGCCGTAGCTCACCTCCCTCTGCCAGTGTGGCCACGTGTAATCTGGCACGGTGTTTATTTTCTTTGCAAGGCCATTGCGTAGCCTTAACCTGTGTGTACTCGTCGAACCGCAGCTGGTCTGCTCCAGAGATCATATGATAAAAATACAGCGTAAAATTGAGAGGGACATGGAGGGGAGGTCAGTTGGGTTGTTTAGGGGTTTTTTTAGTAAGTGCAGTTATGGGGGCAGGGTCTGAGATGGCCTTTTTTCGTTTTCTGCTGGAATGACCTCGCAATAGCACTTGACCTTGCAGTCAAATTGAGGCAGGTTTGTCCCTTGGCTGCTGGGCCTGGGAGAGCCGCAGCCGAGGCTCCGGGTTCTGGTCAGGAGGAATTCCTGGAACGCTGAACAGCAGTCAGCGGGGTCAGCAGAGACCCATCACTCTTGAAGGAGTTTCAAGGACTACAGGAAGTGTGGTCAGAAAATGAAGAGTCGTTCAAGGATCGTTTAGATGTAGAGAATTCCTCCTGGTTAAGCAAATATCCTGCTGAGTTTCTCCTGGAAACGAATTCGATGTGTAAGGCTGTATCTTTTCCAGATTATGAGGGATGGGGTACAAGAGAGAGAAACTTCTATTTCTATAAACTTAGAAAGCATGTGGGCCTCAAACTCTTTTCCCAGCTGGAAAGTTCGCTGTTAAGAAAAGGAAATAGATTTTTATAAGCAATATTTAATTCAAGCATTTGGCTAATTCTCCTGCTGCAAGGTTTTAGGTCAAAGTCTGATTCATTGATGTGGAACTGGAATGAAAGGGATTAGGAGGGGAAGCAGACCCTGACGTTAGGAAAACTCTCTGGTTCCTTGTCCACTAACCATTTTTTTCCTACTCATCAAATGTATATATTTGACCTATGTTTCTAATTTAAGTGCTGTAGAGAAACTTACTCCTACACGCCTTCCTTTGCTCTTTTTCTGGCCATTGTCATCAGTTCTGCCATGGGTGTGTTTGAGTTTTGCCCTTTCAGGAAGGGATCCTGATCTTTCCATATTTGGAGAAGTTTCTGGACATGACATTGTTGTACAGACGCTGTGAACTTATACATTTATTCCATTAGGTTAGAGAATGGAAAATGGGTGTTTTATTATTCTTATTACTCATTAAAAATATTTGTTAAAATAGCGCCCTGTTCACAATGGGATGTTCTGCAGTAATGCAGGCGCTGGGGGAAGCTGTAGCCCGTACCTTTGCTACGTGTATTTCCATAGGTCTGCGCGTTTCGTTCAGAATTCCCGCAGGGATCACTTCGGGCAGCTGTCTCTCCTGGCAGTAAGGTCAGTGTCCTTCTGTCTGTCCTTGCAATCTCCCCGACGTGTGTGTGACCCCCATGTCCTGGCAGCTCCTGCTCTCCGCTGCCCCTTTCTTTCCCAGTCTCCAAAGCCTTCCCTTTTCCCCGTGTCAGTACTTGCACTGCTAGGTCTTAGAGACCTGGCAGTCCTCAGCATCACTTGCAATATCCCATTCCTTCTTGAACGGTGGCTGTGAGTGCTTTCCCTAGCTGTGTTCATAGAGCAGCTACAAAAACAGTCAGAGGAGACGGGCCCGCGTCCTGCCCCAGCCCCCTAACTGTGGAGCTGTGATGCGTTTCCTGCCTTCTTAAACGCAGCAAACCCAGTGGTTTGTCTGGGGCCACCCGTGTGCTACGCATAAAATAGCGCATCCTTGGTGAAAAGAACGAGGTGATGTTAATAATTTCAGAGTTTGCAGAAATTATTTTGGGAATAATTATGTTACTTAAAAGAAATAGAGCTGTTTCTTACTGTTTGTGGAAAAATGGAGGTAAGAACAAGGGGAGGTTAAACACGCCAAGTCCTCAGGCTGGCTGCGGGGCTGGCAGGCAGCGGGCCTCCAGCCCTGCCCCGGCTCTGGAGAGGGGGAGTGTGTTGGTGATGGGCCACCTTCACCTTGGGGACAGTAACTAGTCAGCTGGGAGTTTTCCAGAAGACAGTGGGCATCCCAGGAGGTCACCGAATAAGGGAGGAAACAGGGGGCTTGGCAGTGCAGAGGACCTCACTGTTTTCCTCCCAGTTTTTGCCATGTAATTCATGCTTTGCTCTGTAAAGCACTGTGATATAGTTTGTATACATGATGTAAAATAAGTTGTATTCTATCATATTGAAGAAATAAGAATATAAAATAAAGTCAAAAGATGGAGTGAAGTAGCTGTGTGGTCACTGGACCCCCCAGTCCCTGGTTGCAGTGGTTGTCCCATTCCCCAGGGCTGCAGAGCCTCCGGGGCAAAGACCACGGTAGAGGTCTCCCACCTCTGGAATGCCGTAGCAGTTTTCTACATGAAGCCACGATCTTACATTCAGTCTCTCCCGGATGAGAAGGTGAGCACAGAGCCTCTTCCGTCGCCCGGTGTTGACCAGTGGGGCCTGTCTCCAAGATCCTGAGGTTTTCCTGCTATTCTGGCTCTCGCATCTCAGGAGTTTAAGAAACCATTTTTAACCATGCCTTTCTTTTTGAGGCTGGAAAAGCTCTATGACAGCTCCAGGCCCAACGGAGATGTGGGTCCTTAGGGGCGGTACATGTTGGTGATGAGACAGCATGCGGCATCTGCTCATCTGGGGAAAGCAAAACCCCGATCTCCGGGGTTTTTACAGGGGGAGGCCGGGGGGTGGTGGGGGTGGCTATGCACCCTTCAGAGGCTATTGAGAAGGTGGAATCTGCCCCAAAGCACCAAGATGTGTCTTTTATGGGAGCAAAGATGATGCTGTGAGCAACCCGACACCAGGGCCAGACCCTGCGTCTGCATCTCGCCCCCAAGACACGAACTGCAGCCCGAACCCCCATCCCCCGGCATGCGTTGCAGGAGACCCAGCCTCCGAGGGCTGTCGGGAGGAAGAGCCATAAATCCCAGCAGCTCCCAAGCACAGCTGCCGGTTTGGAGGAGCCGGACGTTTGGCTCCCCGGAGGTCAGCGGCGGGAGGGAGGCTGCCAGCACAAATCCTTCTGCTCTGTGGGAATTTCCCCCTTGAGAGCGTGCTGCGTGTTTTAACCCGAAGATTAATGGAAGGGGCCGTGGAAAGGGCCGGCGTGCCGGGTGTTAGTTCATGAGTCTCCAAGCAGGCACGCAGCCGGTGAGTCACCAGCACCGCTTCCTGCGCGCTGACGCCGAGCCTGGAGCTCTCCCAGCGCCGGGCGATCCGGCCCAGCCCTGCGAAGGCTGGGAACGCGCAGGACCAGATCGCCCCATGCTGTGACGGCGGGCTGTTAATGCCGTAAAATAAAAACTAATCTAGATTAATTGCACTGCACATGTTATTCATCTATAATCCTGCTCCCCAGCTTCTTTGCCTCCCAGCACAGCTCCCCAGCGGTTTCTGTTCCTCTCTTAAGATGTCCCTGACTCCCTTTGGGTTTATTCCAAGGGGTGGGAAGAAGGTGCTGCCGCTGCGTGCCGCCTCTGCCCGTTGCGGTGGAGCAGACACGTGTTCGTGGAGGCGTAAGTAGCTGGTCGGAGCAGTCAGTTGCCTTGGATGGGGCAGCAGCCGCGGCAGCGGTTGTGATGCCAGTGCGGTGCCGCAGGACAGCGGGGCGGGTGGCTGTACTTGCTCCTGGAGTCTGACGTCAGAAGCGATGCTCCTGCGAGGGGATGTACACAGGATGCGTCCGCTTCCATGGTTTTACAAACATTTGCTGCTACATCCTACAGAAACGAGTTGAAAATTAAATTCAGTCATGCAGGGGACCAGCCTGTGGCCGCTGCCGCTTCATGCTCGGAAACAGCGTTGTCAAACCAGTCGTCTTCCTCGCATAAAGGTGGTTGTGTTGATGTGTGAACTCGTGTTGTCACAGTCCTGGCTGCAGTGCTTTGGGGAGAGCCAGCCCTTTGCTGTGCTGCAAGGGCCAGGAGGGAGAGCAGGAGCGAAATGCTGGAATTTCTCATTCCTAAAATACCTGTCACACCTGCGGTGCTGCCCCGTGGCCAGGGAAGAGAAACCCCAACCACGTGGCCGTGGCCATGGGGAGTCCCAGGATCCCTTAGCTCAACCCCCAGTGCAGGGGGTCCTGGTGCAGGGGGTTGGGGTTTGGTCTCAGCAGGACTGAGCATCATCCCCTGCCTGTGCAGTGCTGGCTGTCCTGCCCTGTGTGCAGCAGCACTCAGCTCAATCCGTTTTTACAATAGGTAAAATTGTAAAATTTTACAATACGTGCTCGGAAACGACAAGGTGTCAGCTCCACAGGTAACCACGTAGGATACGGTCTGGCTGCTGTCTGGAGCCTGCACCCACGCTCACAATGACTCGAGTGGGAGAAGCACCAAGACCCCGATCTCCTGAGATGACTAAGAGCCAAGACTTGCTAAATCCGGACAAAATACGCTGTGCTTTTGTTTAGCTGTGAGTTGTTTCAGGTCAGAAGGCATTTTGAAAGGGTCTTTGCACCTCACAGGGGATCGTTGCTCTTTCATGTGATGCCAGCGGGATGAGCGGATGCTCCAGTGGGGTCTTGGGGTGAAGTGCCCAGAGTTCCCCAGCCCCCTCAGGAGCAGCGGTGGGTTATGGGTGTCATCTGTGTGTTTGCCAAGAATGTTCTGAACTGTTTCCTGCTGCGGTCGCCTCCAGCAGGTGTTGTTAAATGTGCCGACCATTCGTCCTTCTCCCAGCCTTTGTTCTTCTCGTCACCTGTTCGAACGCTGCCACCACAGGGGAGCGAACCGGGAGGGCTGGACCGCTGCGCTGGGATTCCTTTCCTTTTGGTTTTTTTTTATGATATTTTGTTTGTATTTTTAAACAACTGCATGTTTAAATGACATGTTTATAAGCACGGACCTTGCATTCAAAACAAAGCACACCACTAACTTTGCAAACAGCTGTTCCAAAAGCGAGCCTGGACCGGAGACCTTTCAGAGCCGTGACCCTGACCGTGTCCCTGCGAAAGCAGCAGTTGACGCAGAGGTCTCTGCTCTTGGGGCTGGTGACCGCCGCGGGGCCATCAACGGCCACATTTTGATTGCTGGAATTTGGAGAATCTGCACATTGTCTTGGCGAAACAGACGCTCTCAGCACCTGAACCCCGCGCTGGCTCCCTGGCGAGCGCTGGCAGGTCCCGGATGCGCCTGGCGCGTACCGGCGAAAGAAGAACGGCGATACGTCTTCAGTCGGGCTTTGTGCGCCTGCCTCAAACTGCTCTCAGTTGCAGCAAGCTATGTTTAAATGGACTCAGAGGTGAGACCGAAGAAATGAGGCTTAAAATTCAAATCAGCCCAACCTGCCCCGCCGTGGCGTGACCGTCTGAGCAACTCGCTGGCGTCCAGCCATCGCCCCCGCTCCTGGGAGCAATGCCTTAAAAGCTCCTCGCATGGGCAGCTCAAATGATGTGCACATGGGGGAGGAGAAAGTGATGTTAAACTGAAGTGCTGCACATGTATATATGTTTTTAGGATAAACAAAACAGATTGGGCAAATATTTATTTCTGCCCCTACTGCTACAAAGCAAACTTTCCCACAGCTTTGGACAGAGGTAATCTTTTTTTTTTGGTCACGATGGTGAGTTCGTAATGACAAGTTTTCATTTTGAATGTTTCAGGATTTCCTGATCGGTTCTCATGCAATTATTTTGATTAACAATGAGGTTTTCAGACCAACTTGAAAGGGTCTCGGAGGCTTAGGAAGAACCTGGCTCTCTGTTACTCTCTCACTGGGATTATTTTCCACAGCTTTCTAGCACTTGAATCAAGTCCTTTGGAAATCAAAGGAAACTGGATTTTAGAAACATTTCATATTGCCACCCCTTCTTAGAAGGGTTTCTTTAAGTTTAGAGAGACGCTTGTTCCCATATATATATTAAAAAAAAAAAAAAAGAAGTAGGCCTGCAGTAAGAATGAAAAGCCAACGTATCTCTTTTAATGAAAAGGTGTATTTTTAACAAGAATTCCTTAGATGGTCATGTCTGTGAGAAGGCAACATCTGAAAACAGAGACTGAGAAGTATTCAGGGCATTTCTGATTAACGAGGAAATGAGATCTCAGACTAGGAGCCTCTGGATGTTTCTCTTTCATTATAAACATAGGAGGTGGTTTAAGAAATTAGGAAAAACATCCATTAGTGGTATTTGCTCAGATTTCATTGTTCTATTCATATTATTTATATTTTTTTCCCTTTTTTTTTAAGACGCTGGGGCAATCTCAGACTGGCTTTACAGCGTGCGTGCCAGCAAACCCCCACCACACCGCTTGGCTCGGCACCCTGCCCGGTGGCATCTTCTGGCAGGTGGGAATAGTCCTTTCTCCGGAGCCCCCGTTCCCCCCCAGGAAAGGCCATGGAGGGCAGATAACCATAAGCAAAAGCAATGTGTAGTGTGCTTGGACCTAGTATACCCTGGGCAGGGCCCAAATCAGCTGGGACTGCCCCGGAATGCTGCAGCCCACCGGGCTCCAACTCGTGGGGAGGTGGGAAACAGGAGACCTTGCTCCTGCTCACCGGAGGAGCGCGCGGAGGTAACCCCATGGCTCTGTTTTCGGCTGAGGCGTCGCATTTCATGCAACTGCTTCATTGGCGTCAGCAAGGGCTACGGCCGGGGTGGCCCGGGCACCCTCCCTGGCCACTGGCACCTCCATCCCTCACCTAACGGCAGGGGAAGGTGGAAGGTTGGTGTCAACCAGGTGAGCCTAAACCTTTCGATGTGAGGCGGCTGCTGGGACAGGTCCTGCGGTCACTATGAACTTCCCCCGTTAATTTGCCACCTTATAATAATTTCAGTGTAACGGGATTTAAGCATCAGAACCCAGTGAGGACTGAGGAGGGTGGCTTTGATCCAGACTGAGAAGCCGGTGTGCGTTAATGAAACCACCCCCCGGGTTTAGCTTGCTGTGAAAGTGAAGCTGCCGGAGTTCCAGCAATTGCACAGCCGAACGATCCGAGTTCAGCCAACGCGTTAGCTAAAGGTAAGCACGCGGAGCAGCGCGTTTGCTTTCCCACCACAGGATGCGGGAACCTAAGCCGTGCGTCTGATGTGATCCCCGTGCAGATGGGTTTGAAACGCTGGCTCCGCTCGGAAACGTCATTGCTTTTACGGTGGACTTTCAAAAAGTATATTATTGCTGCTAATATTACGCGTATGTATTTTAAAAGTAATTTCCCTGGACTCCAATAAAACGTTCTAACCGAGTTTTGTTCTCTAAACAGTTTTAACCCGTGCGTCGCCTTCTGGGGACTACTTTTGGCCCCCAGGCAACGCAGAAGAGAAATTGCTGGCTAAGTAACACCAGATGCAGAGAGGCTGCTGCCCGCTGGAGAGCTCCCAGCCGAGAAGGCCTTGCAGGCTGAAATACAAATATGTTTTGTAATGAAAGCAGAAACCCTCTCTTACTTAGGACGCGGGGACCAGCCATGAAACAGAGAAATGTTTCTTGTGCTGCAGCAAGAGGCAGCGTTATCCATAATCACAGTTTTCGTACTTGAAATCAAAAGCCCCAAAGCTGCCGTCCCTCTGGAGCAAGGTTTGAAAAATTAACTGTTGGTTTTTCAGTCACGCCGTGGGGCTGATCTCTGGGCTGAGACGAAAAGCCGCTGCAGCCCTTCGACAGGGGTGTCCGCACAGGGATTTGGTGTCAGCTGCCATCTTGCGTGCTGTCAGCGGTGAAGCTCCGGGTTGCCGTGTGTCACCTGGAATTATGGTGCTGGCGTCGGAGCGTCCTGCTCCAGGGAAAAAGGGCAGGGGGGCACCTCTCCCCTTCCCTCACTCAGGCTCCTTTTTCATCAAGGCTCCCATTACTGGGGACAAAAGTCACGTTTTGTGTAACTCGTGGTGCCTGGGTGCTCGAGGGGGTGGCTGTGGCATGTACTGACAGTCTTTTGGGAATCTCCTGGGCAGGAAGTGGTGCTGATGGGTGCATCCGCCCCGGGGGGGCTGGCTGAGGTTCACATTATTTATATGTGGCCAAAATACACAGAATTGATCCAAGGGCCAGGCAACAGCACTTGCCCTGGGGCGCAGGTGAGTGAAGCGCAGACACAGGGTGGGACGTGCCCGTGTCTGAGCCGGGTCTTCGGGAGCCTCGTGCTTGTCGTTAGCTTTGAGCACTCTGTTGCGACGGGGACCCGTACAACGCCTGTGGATGCGTGGGCCGATGCAGTGGAAAGGATGCGGAGGTTAAGCAGGAGTGGGCAGCAGCCAGGCTCAGCACAGCAACAGCCAGCATGCCCACACCAGCACGCACTGTGCCCACGGGGCACCGCAACGCCCCAGCGCGCGTTGGGCCCGTGAGCAAACCTCCTCCGCAGCTTGGTCCTGCTGCTTTTCCACGCAGGGCCTTCCCGGTGTCGACCTGCAGCCCACCTGCCCGGCGCATCCTCCTGCCGAGGAGGCTGCAGGGGTTCACGCCTGTCCCTTCCCTCCATCTGCCACCGCAGCCGGGCGAGCAGGCAGCCCCCGCGGGCGAGCAGCTCCCCGGGGGTTTCGTGCCTAGCAAGCAGTGTTTGAAGAAACCTTCACCAGGGCCAGGCTTAGTTTCCTGGGGGAGAGGAGCCTATAAATTCCCGTCTGCTGACTGTGGACACGCGGCACAGGGCATGTGCAGTGGCTAACGGTGAGAGTAAGCCCGCAGTGCGGGACGGCTGAGCAGAAGCGTTTCCATCCCTCTGTTGTACAGCAGAGGCAGGAGCCTATAAATTCCCATCTGCCGACTGTGGACACTCAGCACGGGGCATGTGCGGTGGCTGAAGGTGAGGGCGAGCCCACAGTGTGGGACGGCTGAGCCGAAGCGTGTCCATCCCTCTGTTGTACAGCAGAGGAGTGCAACAGGAACATGGAGGTCAGGGCTGACATCATCACATAACCATTTTATGCTGTTTGCTGGAAATTAGTAGTATTTTGGGTTCCTGGTGGCTGGCTCTACCCCACCCTGTGCATTGTGGTAGCACTGTGAGCAGGGTACGGCGCCAGTGCACCCGGGGCAGGAAAC
>NW_010244239.1:70050-70559 GCF_000690775.1 Eurypyga helias
TCCCTTGTAGCCCCTTCAGGCACTGGAAGGTGCTATAAGGTCTCCCCGGAGCCTTCTCGTCTCCAGGCTGAACAAACGCCTGGAGCAAACGCCTTTTATCTCGAGCTGCCCCCCCAAACCCTGTCCCGAGGAACCCCTCTGACCAAAGCACAGGGGAGGTGGGAGCCCAGGAAGGGGCACAGACAGGCTGGTTCTGGCGGGGCTCCCGGCAGCAGGTCTAGGGTCGGGATGTTTTAGGGTCGCCTCCCAGCATGCCCTCCAGATCCTGGATTCTCCTCTTCCAGAAGCAGTTTCCACCCCCTACCCCCGCCATTTCCCAGGGGCTTGGGGAGAAAGGGGGAAAAAAAAAAAAAAAAAAGTGCTGTCAAAGGTTTTTCCCTTCCCAAGCGTGAGCCCCCCGGGGTCTCCGGTGGGGATTTGGCAGCCGCAGGAATTCGTGGGAACACAGGAGGCTTCGGGACGGGGCTTGGGGGTGGAAGTCGTTAAGAGGAAGATCTCACTCTGCACCG
>NW_010244240.1:0-21357 GCF_000690775.1 Eurypyga helias
CCGGAGTTAAACCACGACAACAGATTACCTCTCTAATGATTCACATAGCCCTAAACATTCAGGCTAGGCCTGCAGCTGGGTGGACAGGCCTGCAGCTGGGTGGACAGGCCAGCCTTCTCCCACAGATGAGTTCAGACAGAAGTGGACAGAAAGTATTAAAGAGATGTTTCTGACCCTTTTTTATATGCAGTTATTCAGGTTCTGGAGCTCATTACTGGAAAGGAAACTTTTATTTCATTACTGAGCTCAAATATCTGAGACTCCATGTCAGACTGTAGGGGCTTTTGAGGCTTTCTCATTTTCTCCTTTGAAAATGATTGTGTTCATACCTACCAGTTACTAACTAGTCCTCTGAGCCATAGGAAGTGAGTGTGACTCTACAGCGTAGCACTCACCTGTAAGAGGTATGGCTGGTTTTGAGACGTCAGTTGGAGATATCCTAAACACTGAGTGGAAAAGCACCTGCTGGAGAAGCATCTCTGCCCCTCTTTCCTCAAACTCAACAGCAATGATCCCTCCTCATCCAAGGTGGGTGCTGCAGTATTAACTTCATGTGTAAAAAGTAAAGCTGGATCCTTGAATAGTCTCAAATAAGTCCTTGAATATTGCTGCTAGAGGACTATAACACCTTAATCTTCTTTTTGTTTGGATGTAGAGATGTAGGATGTAGAGAACTGAGCCACAGTTTCCCTGTAACAGGATGTGTCTTTGCCTTTGTGTTGCTGTACATCTGAAATCATGGTGAAAGATGGAAGAACTCCACATTTAGAAATCTTATTTCCTGGCCCTCAGGGCTTTGGCTTGGTATCACTGAAAAGCTTGCTGGCTGGGATAGGAATTTGTGGTGGCTTTGTCCACATAAATTGAAGTAAGTTTAGTTACCTGCAGAGTTAGGCAGATTCAGGCTAGTTATTACAAAGATAGACTTGGAAGAAATCCTTTGAAGATTAAGACATAAATATTTACTTTTGAATCAGTGCATAAAAATGCTACTAGTTCCTCCCTTTCCTATCATTGATCTGTCCCCCTATGTCACTTCAATTTTAATGCCCTTATTCAACCAAGTTTAATAATTTTCCATAATTGACTTCAAAGTATCAGTTTTGTACAGAAAGGTTATATCAAGTACAGCTTTTCAGATTTGGCTGTAGCTTCTCACATACTGTGATTAAGAATGTCCTAATTTAGTCTATTGTCATGGAAACCCAGGAAATACAAAGAACTTCCTGGGACTCCAAAATATGCATGTAAGTTTTACAAAAAAGTAGTAACAGAACAGGCATGAAGAAAACAGCAGTATATTTTTAAAATTGCTTTTTAGCTAATATTATGTAGAGAACAGTTGAAAAATTCCAATAAACTCTGAAATTTAATAACAGTAATAATCACATTACCTAGGAGAATAAATTGAAATTAGAATGTACAGTTTGCTATCAATATCCACAGCAGTAAATATTACCGTATTAACCTTTTCAATTTAGCACTGGAATCATAAATCCAATTATTAAAAAAAAAAATTCTTTTTGAAAGCATATTTTTTAAAAAGAGAAACTCCTAATTGTTCTCTCTTAACTGTCCAGATTCTATTCTCAGACTCTTCTAAACTTCACCCTTTTCTTATCACCATAGAAACACCAAGAGCTAAAGGCAGTGTAGGCTATTAACAAGTTATCCAAATCCCTTCACTAGTAAGCAAAAGAATTCCAAGACTATGTCCATCAGTCGATGGAATTCAGATCAGTTTTCACCCTTCTTTCTTTCCCCATGGTATTTTAAGTCTTCCTGAAGAATTTTGCTACTTGTGCATGCCACGGCAAGGATGCAGGTTATGCTGGGTGGAGTGAGACAATTCACACATATTAATATCCTGATCTGAATGAGTTTAGTGTTTAGAGATGTGGGGGCACTCTTACTTCTCTCTTGCTGTAGCATCTTACTCTTGTGATACAGCTCCACTACTGATTTGCGTTACAGCTGGAAGAAAAGGTCCTGAGGGGCAAAAGTCAGATTGGGGCAGTCAGGGGAGAGCCAGCAAAGGTAGCTGTTTATTACATGGGACCTTCCTGGAAGGAATGTTTCCTAGGAGCTTCCCCAGTATCTAACACTGTGACCCTGACACACCGAGCATCTTCTACCTGCTTAACATGTGGATGCCTTGCTTGTGCTTTAGGTATATTAAAAGATTTGCATGTTGTTGTTTTTCTTTTGAAATAAATTGGAATTAATTTGCTTACTAGTAAAGAGATTTGAATAACTTGATAATAAACTGCATTGGACTTTGGGCTTTAAACTACCTTTCTACCTTTTTTTTTTTTTTCCCCCAAAAAAAACTGCAGAAAAATATTATTGAGTTGAATTATGTATGTAGACACTTTAGTAATTATCAATAAATCATACATTGGTCTAATCATACATATTACTCTATTCTTTCTGTAAAGATTGCCCTTGAGAGCTAACATTTGTGTGGAATTTCTTGGTTTTTCAGAGATAGCTGCTGAAATCTTTCTACAATTATTTCTGATTAAGCAGGTTATTGGTGTACTTGGCATTCAAAATTAAAAGACATTTAATTGGCAACAGACGTCACACAGGAGGTTTTTGTTCCCCAGTTGCGTGAGATGTATAATTTTAGAATCTGAGCTGTATTGCTAGGTAGCTCTCCACCCCAAACACACTTCTATAAATGCTCCTTAATAGTCATGTAATTTTTCCCCTTCAGCATTCTTGTCAATTAGATTGCTAGACAGAATATTTGAAGGAAGCAAATCAAAAGGAATCCCAAGTATATATACGTATATATACATATGCATTCGCCTGCATGACCTCAGCCTTCATTTGTAGTGTTCTAGAAGCTGAGAACACATCATTGTCCCCTTTGTAGGGGGAGGCCATCTCCCTACATTCTGGTGCTACATAAATTATTACTCACCAAAAAAAAAAAAATAAATAGTGAGGAGGTCAAGTTAAGCTCTGAAATGTTCCAAAGTGTTAAAGCAGCTGTCCAATCCCACTTCAGCCCATTGAGTATGTAGAACCATAAAATAGTTTGGGTTCAAAGGGACCATTCATTAAAGGTCATCTAGTCCACCCCCCTCTTCAGTGAGCAGGGACATGATCAACCAACTAGTTGGTTCAGAGCCCCATCCGACCTGACCTTGAATGTTTCCAGGGGTGGGGCATCTACCACCTCTCTGGGCAACCTGTTCCACTGCTTCACCACCCTCATAAAAAATTTCTTCCTTTTAACTACTTTAAACCTACCATCTTTTAGTTTAAAATCATTACCCCTTGTCTTATTGCAACAGGCCCTGCTAAAATGTTTGTCCCCATCTTACCTATAAATCCCCCTTCAGGTACTGGAAGGTGCTGTAAGGTCTCCCCGGAGCCTTCCCCTTTCCAGGCTGAACAACCACAATTCTCTCAGCCTATCACCATAGAAGAAGTGGTCTGGCCCACTGACAGTTTTTGTGGTCCTGCTCTGTATCATGAGATAAGCTGTAATTAGATGCTCACTTGATATTTTTTTTCAAAGAATTCTTGCTTGCCACATCCCACTGGATGTACTGTTCATGCTATCCATGCTTTTATTTTTAATTCTTTGGTTGATGGGGTGACCACATCATAACACCTGCTTTTCTTTGTCATACACTGTTTAAACTACACACACTACAGTATTCAAATTTTTCCCATAGGAATTTTTCAAATATCTAAGACATTCACAAGTACTTATTAATTTATTTTCACAACAGCACTTTAAAAATAGGCAGAATTATTCAAACTTTTTACAAGTGAGGAACTGAAATACCCTTGTGAGAAGGTCAAAAGTAAATGCTCAGTTTTGACACAATCTATATGCTTTAAATATTTTGAAGTCCAGCCTCTATAAATTTCCTACTAATAAAACTGTAAATACTGTAAATGATAAGCCAATATTCAAATCACTTGCCAAAAATCTCGGGCCAGAAAGTGACCACTTGTGAAAACATTTTGGTAATATGTTGTTTCATGAATTTAATTATCCCATGAAAGCTGAGCCATCCTTTCTTTTTCTGTAATCCTCAACTCAGCCCTTGCTTGCCTTCCAGCTTCTGTAACATTAGCAATACATGAGAGGTCTTCATTAGATGGGTCCATGTAAGCTGGCTCCTTGAGGAAGTTCCTCCTGTGTACTGAAAGAAGCCAGGGGAGTTGTGGAAGACATACCCTTTGATTAAACAGCTATGACTGCCAAATCCATTCAAACTGCCTGCTATTCTTGCCTGTTAATCTCCTTTAAAAAAATCAGTACAAAGCAAATGTGTACAAGTTCCAGAAAGGAAAATGTTTGAGGAAATGAATAAAATTTGGTAACATTCTCTACGTAACTGGTTTGTGTCAATGGGGTAAAGTGAATCGTACATGTTCGTGCCCAGTCACCATCCACTGTTTGCTAAACACTTGTTCACTCAAATCGGAAGCGGTGGGCAACGTGAGTAGAAAGGGGTATTACCAATCCCACCTCTAATTAACAGAATTGAAGGGCATTATTTCAGTGGTAATGGAAATGATTGTGATTCCTCAAAATGGAACTGAAGCAAATCAATCTGAGCCCATTGGACCCAATCCAATTAAAAAGGAGCTAATCTGTTTTCGGAGAGATGGCCTACAAGGAAGACATGATAAGTAAAAGTGAGGAATTATGATTAAGCCAGTTTTCATTTTGCATAGTTGCTATGATAAGTTTTCCTGTGTATTTAATAGTTTATTTTTGCTTACAATCAAAATAGATGAAGCTTGTTTATCAGTAGCATCACTTGTATTTACTGTGTTAACCTAAGGAAAAACTCTGGGGAATGAACACTTATTTTTCACCTCGCAGTCTCGCAGTTCAGAATGCCTTTCACATTCCAACTATTCATTAGCTGTTCTAAAGGCTATCCTAAATGGTTATAAATGGAATATATAAGCTATTTAATTCAGCAAAAAAGTAGATATTTACCACTTTTTGATTTCTTATAATTTGATGTAATGTTGAAAACCAGCTTTGCTTCGAAAGCTGGAGTCAGTGTAGTGATTTAGGGGTAAGTACCCACGTAGCTGTAAAGTGAGGATGAGTTGCTAATAGCTGTAACCAGGAACATATCCCATTATTATTGAATCCATTCTGTGACCTCATGCAACAAGAGATTATAACGGATGCGGTGGCTATGAGCCTGGAGTACCTGCAGCAGGACAAGAGGATCACTAAATCTTATGTCACCAAATCTTCCGGTTCTGTCACAAGAAGTTCTGCTACAGAGTTTTGGATTTAAGACATGTCAAAAAGATTATTCAAAGTAAAACCCTGAATTGCTTGAGTATGCAGATTTCCAGAGAGCAGGGTTTTTGCTCTTGGCACTGACAGTTCTAGTAAAGACTGGAGAGTGCATGTCATAAAGTAATGTTTCTCAGCAGAAACATTAAAAATGGACTAAAAGTCATTCTAATTGGAGCCTACCTGGTATGAATAAGCCCACAGTAGGGATTCACCTTACACTTCCATTTGATCTGGCCCCCTGGACTACCATTTCAGTCAGTAGAGAGCAATAAACCACCAATAAATCCCCTAAACCACAAGCCAGCGGATCTAAGAACAAACAGCATCAGTGCCTCTTTCTTGTTACTGTTTATAAAGAAAGAGGAAGGTGACTTACTGCAGACACCTGACATGAGGCAAGAGGAATCCCTACCACCACCACTTAAGGAGGTATACTTGAATTTGGAGTTTTGCTGTAAGCATGCTGAATGCATTTGCACACCTCTACTAGCATTTCTCTCTCTATTTCTCTGACCTTTTGTATAGGGTAAGGTGTAATATTTCTTTGTTTCAAGAACGAATGCTAAGGCTTAATTGTGTGCTGTACAAATATCACGATTCACTGGACATATCCTAGATGAATGAGTGGAGACAGAAGGCTAGACAGATGCATAGATGAGATTAAACTCTGTTAAATGCTTTGAGGTCTTTTGATGTATAAGGCTATATATCTTCGATATATTACTATTTTAGTATTTTACTTGAAATGGTTTATTCATCCATAGTTTAGAGGATTATAAGGATAGCTCAGGTTCCTGTCAGACAAATCTCCTCCGTTTTGCAGCTAAAAAAAGGAACTGAACTAGATTTATGACTGTTAATACCTTTTTTCTTTTAAGGGGAAAATTGATAGACACCTTCCCATGAGACTTCCTATAGACGTGGTTACTGCCCTAATGATTATCTCATATCAGCCCACTCCGCTAAAGAGGTACTAAATTAAAAAGCTGCCGTTTGAAGCAAAAGCTACAAACTGAATTTCAAACACCTAATAAGATACTGAAAATTACCTCAAGCTTTCAAATGTCACATACTGTAAAAATACAAATTAGACTGTAAAATTCAGCCTAGCCATAATTAACACTATGATGTGTTCAAATAATCAAACATTATCCTCAGAGGAGTCTATTGAAGGTGATTATTATGACCGGTAGTTTACTAATCATTATATGACAACTATTTTTATGTCATTGATCTAGATTCCCTTTTCTATTTTGTCACTGTCACTTGGCATCTTTTAAAAAAGGTGATATTTTCCCCCACACAGAGACAGCTCGTCCTACAGCTCCAATTGATGTCAACCTTTGCTCACAGTTATCATCTGCACACAGCCAGGCTTCATTTTAAATCAGAGAAGCAGGGATAAATAAAACCGGATAGCTTTCAGTTCCAATCACATCCTGGTTTACCTCACATCAGCCAAAAGTTATCATGAAATGATGGATTTTTATCTGTGAAAGTGAAAAAGTAAGTTTAAGATTTTCAAATTTTGAAAAAATATTCTCTTTGAACTCGTGTTTTGAAGAAAGGTTACTTTGCTTGGAGGATGAAAAAGTCAGAAGAATTTTATTATTTTTAATAATAGAAAGGAATTATTTCAGGAAGAGAAAAACACAGATGTCTTTTGCAGAAAGGAAAATGAGATAGTCACTATATTCTGTATTATTAGATAGCACAGATTCCCAAATTTTGCAAAGCATAGTAATTGAATTTCACAGCTCCATTCCTCATCTTCACCCTTGCAAAATTTTCTCCAATCCATAAAGCATGACACAGGTGTAAACTCAAAGGAGCTGAAGGGTTCAACCTCCTTGTATATTCCTCTTTAGTATCGAGTATCTATGTAAAAAAGTGAAGCTTCTGCAATTTGACCTTTTTTTAAATGTGTTTCTCCATTGCATATCTCCAAGCACAGCAGTATGAAAGGGAATAAAAATTCTTACCTACCCTCTATGAGTGGTTTAGTCTAATCCTTGAAAATAAAAATAAAAAGCCATGAATAAGAACTGGGGCCAGCCAAGTGTGTAATATGCTGCACTAACAACACTCACTAGAGGGTAAATCACCTATGACTTAGCTTCCAGAACACACAGACTATTAAGGAAAAAAATTTACACTGTGTGATATCCTTCTGCAGTATAATGCAATGACAGTCAACTCTAACCTTAGTCTGGAACTCAAACAGAACCTCTCCAGAATTATTTATAAGGTTAGGCAGAGCTTCACTTGACTTGCTGAAAGTATTTCTTGGTTTTACTAATGCCAAGGGAGACCATGCAAAAACACCATTGGAGAGGATATTCTTAGACACTGCAAGTTCAGTTGCCCTTCTCTAATAAGTTTAAGCAGATTGTGGCTGGTTAGGAAAAATACACTCTAAGGTTGATTTCTGCTCAGGAACCATAGTATGTGTCTATAGCACAAGTGTGTAGGAGGCTGCATTTGGGTCCCATCTCCACATTAAATCTCCATGCAATGCTGGCAACGTCGTGTGGTCTCTCTGCACGTCAGTTCCCCATCCATAAAGCACATGTAATACATTTTTCTTTCTATTGTTTTTCAATTTCTTTTATTTACTTCAGCCCTTCAGGAGATGAGTTGTCTTCTCCATACTATGTTGAAGGTGTTGCCGTAAAATAAGAAAACAGTTGAAATATCATCAGTAAATAAAATCCAGGATCTGATATTGTGATAGCCTGGCTAATCATTAAGCATTTAGGATAAAACAGTAGTGACTTCAAAACGGCCATAAGAGAAATGAAGAGCGGTTGTACAGGGCATTGTGCTGAATCCAGCATATTTAAGTACATTTAATGTAATTTTGTTATAAAAAGTTGGGGTGCAATAACTGAGTGTCTTCATGACTGGAAGCTAATATTGATGATTAAAACTGTGAAGCTCCCCTGTGGTCTTTCAAAACAGTGCACGATGTGACACAAATCTAATTCTCATTGTTTTTGATCCTATTTCTGCACCTGTCTTTCCTTTGAGCAGTATGGCTCTTTCTTAAGCAGCAACTTTTTTAAGGTCAGGAGTACAACTGCACTGGCAAGCCCCTGAAGGAAAAAACCGACCCGCCGCAACAATTAAAATCTTGCTGGGCCATAGAAAGTATGGTATGCTTTTGGTGTCAGAAGCAACCTGCACGCTGGTGAGGAGAAGGATTTTGGCAATGAAGGGCACAAGCAGACAGAAACCTGGCTCTGACAGCCGTTTCTCATGTGCCTTCAGCTGATGCTGGCGTGGTGCGAGCATCCGGCTGGTGCTTGGGGCACAGGGACGAAGCTGCCGTGGCTGTGCTGCAACGGGTCACGGCAGGAAGGAGCCAGAGCTTGGCAAGTGCTGGCTGAGCTGCACCTTCTGGGCAGTAAGAAGGAAGAATCTGTTAAGTAGAAGAAAGAAACTATTGGAAGTTACACTTTCTAAAGTGCAGTTAAAAAAAAAAAAAAAGAGAGAGGTTTGCGTCTTTTTGAGAAACATTTTTATCAGAGGCTTTTTGGAGCTTGGTACAACTTCTGGAAACTGGTGGGAAGAATGCCATTGAGAGGAATGGAAAAGAAGCCAAAATACAGGATATTATAATTTTTTTTTTTTTTACTTGAAATTCAGATAACTGGTAATGAGGTTTTCCGTTCGTTGAACGTTTCCCAGTGACATTTGGTGTAAGTACTGGTGCAGTGGCACAGCTAAACACCAGAAGCTGATGTTTCAAACCTGCTGGCAGGAAAGAGCAAGGCTCTGAATTCTGTCTCTCTCTTAAGTTATTTTCATATGTTTTCTTGGACATTCAATGATATAATTATTTTCCTTCTTTCAAGTACTGTTCAATAATAGATTTTTTTTTAGTTGGCCAAAAATTTGTCCTTTTGTATAAACTATGGCACATGGTTGTGGAACATAATAGTTTTCTTTTCAGCTTCATTTCCATCTTTCTTTCTGGTTAATTTCAGAAATAAAGAAATGATTGATTCTCTTACATTTTAGCATTTGTTATAAAATGAGTCCACTTTGCACCTAGAATCCCTTATGAGGCCTTTGTACTTGAAAGAATTTATATACTTTTCTGTTAATTTAGAGGTTTTTAACTTCCACATATGTATGGTACTTATCACATTTGAATTAGAGCTTTATAGATTGATGTCTTCTTTGTAGGTTTTTAAGGATGAGATATTACAGCTGGTGAGTGCAGAAGCTGCATGATCCATTTTTACTTCTCTCAGGATTCTTATTATCCTTTTTTTTTCCTTTCTTATCAATTCATCAGCTAAATTTCTTTTAGTGCTGCTAGGTCAGTTTACAGGCATGGAGCTATTCAGTGCCTGCACTGTATCTGTCTTCACTTATTTTCATGCCAAGCATTGCCTAGCCAGTTTAGCCTTCATTCAAGTCTACTTTTACTTTCCCTGAGCAAACAGCAAATTGATATCAGTTGACAGTGACATTTTCCACTGCACACTGTAGCATATCACAGCCTTCCACAGCAAACTTGTATGGTAAATCACATGTTTGTGTGCGATCATTATCAGTTATCTGTTTGATTATTTTCAGGATGGGAATGGGCCTGTTAGTGATTCCCATTCCCAAAAGCTGTAATTACCCACTGGCAGAAGTGGGTACCTCACAAATTTTCCCTGGTGTTTTTTTCAGTGGTTCAACCTTACTTCTATACTGTAAACCCAGAAATATTTTCTAAAACAAAAAAACCCCACAACATTTGGACATATTAAGTAATGGTTTTACCACATAGTTCTGGGCATGCATCTGCATGAGAAGGAAAAAAGAATTACATTGTCTTTGTGTCATGGCTTAGCCTCAGTCAGCAATCAAGCACCACACAGCCATTCAATCGCCTCCCCCTCTCCCAGTGGATTGTGAAAGAAATTTGAACAAAAAAGATAAGAGAATTCATGGGTTGAGATGGGAACAGTTTAATAATTAAAAATAAATGAAATAAATAGAAATAAAATAATGACGTTACTAATACTAAATACTAATACTAATAGCAACTAAGCAAAATAATAATACTACAAAATACTATGACTACTATACTACTACTGATTATAATAATATGTAATGAAAAGGAAAATAACAATGGGGAAAAAAACCCAAATTATACAATTGCTCACAATCCACTGACTGACGCTCAGCCAGTCCCCAAGCAGCAAGAGCCACAGCCAGAGAGAGAGCCCCCTGGCCAACTCCCTCCAGCTTACATACTAAGCATGGCAGTTTATGGAATTAAATATCCCTTTTGTCAGTTTGGGTCAGCTGTCCTGGCTATGTCTCCTCCCAGCTTCTTGTAGAACAATCTGGAGTCATAGGTGCAGTGTGAGAAAGTTTATATCCTTTACTTGATATAAACATTGCTTAGCAATAACTAAAAACATAAGCATGTTATAAACATTCTTCTTAGCACAAATCCAAAACTTAGCTTCATACTAGCTACTGTGAAGAAAATTAATTCTATCCCAGCAAAACCCAGCACAATTTAGAACAGGGAATTTGCATAGAAAAGTTTACCCTAAAGTCAGACATCAGTCCTGAGGTCCCTTGGTTATTTTGCCTAGATTTCTATTGAATATAGTGGGACCATAAACATGTAGCAGAAGGTGCCTCCATTTAGATACCTACATTTATATGCCTAAATGTTGGCTGGAGCCTATCTAGGATGTTTAAGTCATAGATAAAGTAAGGTTACTTTTTATTTGCTATCTCGTGCTAGTGAGAAATGGTTATTTTAAAGAGAGGGACTTTAAAGTTGATCTGTAGGAAGACAAAGTTTCATGGCTTTATCATGCGGCAGCAGAGAGCAGCACGTAGCTGAAAAGCCGGGACTGCCTGTTGCGGTAAGAACTGGGGGTGCTCTGACTCCAGTGCTGACAGCAGGGTCCTGTCTGCTCTCTGCAGAGCACCACTGCTTTTTTTATTCACTTCTTCCTAATCTCTTTACGCAATACACAGGAAAAAAGAACATTCTCTGAACAGAAAGCGTACTTGACAGCAAAGTCTTTTACCATATATGTTATTTAATCAGCTAGCAGGTTGCTTGAAGCGTGGTTTTTTATTTGTTCCTGTCTTGTTCTGTTTTTCTGGCTGTTACTGAGTTTAACCTGGTCCAAGTTTGTACTGAAGCATGGCCATCTCCATTCTGAGAACATGTAACTGTCTCATTCAGGATACCCTATGGCAGCAAAGAGCCATAGTCCAGCTGCCTACTCTGTCTTAGCCAGTGTCCTGAAAATTGGAATCAGCAACTGTTGCTGTGCCCAGTGAGGGGACTGGATTGTGTGGGATGCCCTTCTCAAGCCAGCTGTTAGCATTGCCACTGCTCCTGAGAAAAGAGAAGCCAATACCTGAGGCAAGTTTCATCACTTGCTTTGGCCTTTTTCATTCCTGGGACAGGGCATCTTGTAGTTCCTGGGGAACTGGGGTCAATTTTTACTGTTTCTGAGATGGCTTGTATTATCAAATCTCTCTGATACTTGCATTTTCCTGCCAAGCCTGTGTATCTCCCTATTTTTTTTTTTTTTTTAATTCTGTGAGAAAGGCAATGCAGGCTGAAGTACTTAGAGGAAGGTGACCTCTTTACTTGGTATCGGCTCTAAATCAGCTGTTCTGCAACTGGCTGAATCTCAAGATCTGCTTCTCTTTTTCATCATGCTGGAGAGCAATCCCTCTTGTTCCACCCCCCTCCACTGGGAAAAGTTTATTTTGTTCTGAGTTTGAAGTGGATTTAAATAAAAAGTTACTGAAGTTTTGAAGTCATTGTTCAGGTTGTTCTGAACATTAAATGAATCATGAAAGAGTTTCCAGATATATTTTTATGTATTATATCTTAAGCCAAAATTGATGGACTGGAAGAAGCGGAGGGGGGGGGGAGGATAGAGAGAAGGAGAGGCGTAAAACTTGCCTGTACTTGGAGACCAAGTTATTAATTTACTTGTAAGTAAAACCCGAGATGAGCTCTTTCTGATGCTTCCAACGCTTTGTAAAATCATTATATTGTATTGCCTGCTGTAATTTTTATTGCACGCTTGCAGCTTATTCCAATTTCTTATATGCACCCTGCTAAACCTCTTCATCATGTCTATCCTGGTTCAGGTTCCAAAGCAATATAGTCAGGTCTGAGATCTCGTAATCTTCTCATATATCCCTTAAATCTGCAATATCCAAAAGCTAGTCATTTTCCTTGCTGTGCATACACTCAAAATCTTATTTTTCTTCGTGTTCAAACACAAGTTCTGTGCTGCATGGAGGGGTCTTTTTGCAGAATGACGAAGAAAATAGGCTAGATGGTTTAAAATCAATGCAGCTCATTTGAAGCTGATTTATCCTAGTTGAGGCCTTACATAATATAGTATAATATAATATTCTGGAAAATACCTCTGAGCAAAGTAATGACGAAGTAAATATCAGGGAACATTTACTTTAAAGCCCAGTTCAATGTATGCATCAATATTTAATAATAGATATATGGTTCTATTATATGAGCTTTATTTTTATGTGCTTTAATAATCTGTAATCCCTAGCCATTACAAACTTTGGATAATTAGTACCTTTAAAGCATTTTTGAGATCCCTGTATCACTGGTGCCATAGGTACATCTCATTTTTTTTCTGTCTGGTTTATTTGTTACTTTTTTCCTTTAGCAGTTTGGAAGATTCCCCTTGATTGTCTGCCATAGCAGCCATGGCAAGGCTACGTGACAATTTGTAAGGCAGACACGGGAGGCCAGATTGTTACGCACACAAAAACCACTCAGCCTCTAAATATGCAATGAAACTGGGGACAATTTTTGGACAAATTTTGAAATAAATTTTCTTTTTCTTGTCCATTCTTTTCATACACTTAAGTTTTGAAGAAAATTGTAGCTTTGTGGACAAACATGTGAAAACATAGTTTTGTTTTGCCTTACAAACATCACGTCTTTCTCCAGAGTAAACTTACAGTGAAGACACTTTCAGATTTCCAAAGAAAGATAATGCTTATATTTTCATTTTAACTTTTTTATTAATGTCACACTTATCTTGCAGTGTTGTATATGAGGGTGAGATTTGTGAGGCAAGGTATATGTATATGAAGGATATAAAATCTGGCTTTATGTGTAACAATTTTTTGAAGTGCCAGCAAGTTAGACTAAAATGAAACACAAGTGGAGTATAGAAAAGATATGCAACCAGTGAATATTTTAGATACATCACAGATTTTCTGTGAAAAGGATTTTTCAGTGAACCTGTAGATGTTGAGAGTGTGAATGGAAATTCATGAACTCAGTATGCTTAGGAATTCAGCCTAGTTTAGTGAGTTTATAAAAAAAAAAACCCTCTTTTTTTTCTTTCCCCAGACACTTACTACTTTAATTCTAAACAACAGAAGAATTTAAAAATCATTAATCTAATTGTTTTGAAAATCAGCAAATTCCACTTTGTTGATTTTTCTGATGGCAACTTTATACAAGATTTACTTCTAAGAATTGCTGGAAAGAATGTTCTAAAACTTTCCCCTAACAGAAAAGTTTCTTGTTTGCTTGATTATTTTAAATCTTGTTGCATAATCTTGGTAGTGGTGTGTTTTTCTTGGTTTATGCCAATACATTGGTTGACAGAATTTGTTCTGTTTCTCATTACCAGTCAGGAAATTGTACCCATAAAGGTAAAAATTCACTGATGTCTATGACTTCTGCTGGGGTTATAAGCCATGTCTTTCCAATTGGTAAATGCTAAGCAATTTCCATGCGCCATTGCATTAGTTTGTGGTCCACAGGTAAAGACGAAAGACTATCCTTTTGCCTGTCATGTCAACATTCACATTTGAGCAACTTACAACCACAGATTTAATACCTCACTGTTTTTAATTTTTTTTTCTTCCCATACAGCTCCCTCTTTGAAAGCGTAAGGGTCATTTAATGTCTGTGCTTTACTAATAATGGGGTCTGTGAAAAACAAAAATTGTCAAGGTAAACAGAATGACCTCCTCTACTCTCTCCTTAGTCCTGTGTTGCAACCCTGTGCTTCATTTGTTACCTTACTGCACTTCACTGCAAAAGCTAATTACAGTTAAAATTAAACTCTATAGAGTGTGTCCTGCTGCCTTTTCGCTGCTAGACACGAAGAAGAGGCTGATTCCTGTGTATTCACCTCTTGTTTAGAAGATTCATGTTTATCTAATGTGAAGTCAATATTATTGTCCTGAAAAGAGTTAGAGTATTGCTAACAATCCATCAGGGAGTGCTGCTTTATAGCACTGACGCTATGCTCTAGTGGCTCAGAAACCATTTAACAGTGCTAAGATTCTGATCTACCTTGGTGCATTAACATTCAAACCATCATTTATCTCTTCTTAAATGCTTAACAATAAAGTAGTTCATCGTGTTTAACAGTCAGACATTTTGTAAGTGGAGGGAAGGGAGAGAATGAAGTACCAATGGAAGCAATGGAAAGATACAGAGAACTGTGAACCAAGCTACCTAGGTCTCCCTCTACGCATCACATATATATATATAACATTTATTTGTACATATTCATATAGAGCATAGGAATGGGGAGGTTTGAGTGGGTCCATATCACCTGACATTAAGTGCATAAATTTATCTACGTCTGAACTAGAAGCCCTATGCTCCCTTCATAATGGATGGAGAGAATTAGACCTCCAGAAAGTGACTTACTTTAGGATGAGATGAAAGCTGCTTTAAACTGCTCTTTTTTTCTCCTGTTTTTTCTTTTGTTGGCCATAAGAGGAACTTAGACTGAGTAGCTGTGATTCCAGAATTTAACTTCCCGGTATCTAAGTTAGAGCAGGTGAATAAAAGTCTGCATGTCTATTGCTTGGTCTGTCTTGGTGAGCATGGACAAGTCACTTAACATTCTTTGTGTAATGGATACACTGGTGTATAACCAATACCTTTGTATTATACTACCAATGTTATTGATATTCTTCCCTCTAAACCATCTATGAAATGTTGTATGCATATATTTATATACATATCTTTTCAAAAAAAGTGTGAGGGACACAGTAGGACATTGAGTATTGGAAGGAAAGAAGTTTTACATTAATACTGATATTTCTAAATGCAGAAGAACTAGAAAAAATGTTTTCTGTGCCTTGCTGCACACGATAGATTAAAGTGGGGCTGAAAACATGGAGGCTGATTCAAAGGATTAATCTACGCTGCAGAGTTTGGCAGTGAGCTAGCCCCAGGAGCATGTATGTCTCATAGCACAGCCTGGTGCCATTATGGCCTGATGGAGTGGCCATGCCCTGACCTGTCTTTCTCACAACTTCAATTCCCTGCTTTGGTCATCAGTTCTTTGAAGAAACATTTGAAATACAGAGATAGTCCTCTAGTGGCGACTAGCACAATTCTGCCTCTTTATACAAGTTCAGGTTTTCCACATCTGTAGAAGTTGTACACCTGTGAAGGGAGACTGTATTAAAATTTACTACAAGTAAAAGATACAGATATTTTAAAATTAATTATACTCTAATTTCTAATTAGCTCTGCCACTGTGATACCATGTTATTAACATTTTTTACAGTTCTTTTGTTTTTAACCCTAGCCAGCGACTAAGCCACTCACTCACTCCTCTGCCATCTCATGACATGGCAAGAAGAATCAGAAAAAAAGGTAAATAGAATAATATACAAAATGATGCACAATACAATTGCTCATCACCTGCTGACTGATGCCCAGCCAGTCATTTGTACCTTTGACTCCAGTTTGTACTGAAGTTCTAGCATGTCCAGCACGGCAGCACTCAGTGGTGGTGTGATGTCATTCAGGCCACGGTAGTCCACTGTCAGTCTCTACTCTTCATTAAACTTTTGAACTGGACAGACGATGCTGTTAAAGGGTGAACAAGTCTTGCAGATCGCTCCTTGGCTCTCCAGTTGATGAATCAGCTTATGGATGGGAATCAGGGAGTCTCGCTTGGTGCGATACTGTCACCAGTGCACAGTTGTGGCGGCAAATCACCACCTATTGTTCTTCAACCCTCAGCAACCCCACAACAGAAGGGTCATCTGAGAGACCAGGCAAGGTGGACAGCTGTTTTATTTCCTCCGTCTCCAATGTTCCTTCCTCCAGCTATACCAATGTCCCACTGTTACCCTTTTAGATCCTTGAAATATCCTCTCCTAAGGTAGTCTCTGCCATGTATGCTGGAGCCTGTGAACCAGTCACAGTGGAGTGCTTCTGCCACTCATTCACAATTAGGCTTATCTCAGCCTTCAACACAGTTAGCTGTTGGGACTCCCCTGTCACACCAGAAATACAGATGGGTGGTGTGCCTTTATTTCTTGATGGCATTAGGGTACACTGTGCACTGGTGTCCTCTAGAGCCTTATATTCCTGTGGGTCTGATGTGCCAGGCCATCGAATACACACAGTCCAATAAACCCAGTTGTCTCCTTCCTCCCCCTGGCTGGAGGCAGGGTCCCTCTAGGCCTGGTCATAGTATCCCTTACTCACTTCTTGTGAATACAGATCATAATTCCCTTTATTAAGACTGTAAATCGTACCAGCCCTTCTAGTCTATGTGGGAAACTGCTCACTGGAAACTGGAGCAGTAATTTTCTTGGAAGAACCCCTATTTGTTGTTGTTCCTCCTTGCAACTCATGTACCTCTGTGTCTAGGGTAGAGGTAGATTTTCCATCCCACTTCTTCATGGTCCTCTCTCTGGTCACACAGGTAAAACCACAGGGTGGCCTGAGGTGTATACCCACTGTATGCTCTCTTGTGAGATGAGTGCTTTCTCCTAACAGCTGAAATACTGGTCCATACAGGTGGGAAATAGGGCATATTCTCTCTGAATTGCAGGAACTCCTAGAACAGTTTTTCAGACAGGTTTTTGGAATTTTTTAATAGTTTTTCCACAGTCGAGATGCACTCCCTTAGAGATTAAGAGAGATTTTCTTCCTATTGCCGGAGCTGGCTGGCCAATTCACCCACTGTTGGTCCCTCTTCGTCTTTCTAGTTCATTACTGCCTATGAGTTGGCATATGCCAATTGTGTGCTCCATACAAACTTCTGCCACATGGATCATGTGCACTGGACTTCATCTGGATCTGTGGGTAACTGAGTGTTGTCTGGGTCATTATAAATCACCTCCAGGATGACTAATTCCCTCAGGTACTGGATGACTCCATGATGGTCCATTTGCCTGGGTGACATATAACATCTTCCTTGGTGGGATATCTTTCCTTCATGCCAGACTGGAATTACATTCCATACCTTCTAATTCAAGGCTACTGGCCCCATTATCCCAGCTTTGGAGCAGCCAGGTGACAATGTGCTTGCCTGGATGATGGCTAAAGCCTTTTTGCATATCTTGCAGCTCACTCAGGGATAGGGATCTGGTGGTTATCTCTGGGTCTGCATCTTCCTCCTTTTGTTCCTGTGATGGCTCTTCTTGGTCATCCATTACTAAGCGAGCTTTCATGTCCAATTCTTCTTGTGTATAGAGGGACCGATACTAGCATGGGTTGGTTCTTTGGCTTGTCTGCAGTGCCTGTCAGCAGGGTTGGAGTAGCCTTGGTGCCTGTTGTAGGGGTTTGAGTAGTCACACAGCACACACATTTGCACTGAGCCCTGGTAGCAGATGGGGTGGTTGTTTAACTCTGAGAAAGACCAGAAAAACCTTCAGAAGTCCTAGGAATAGGAGGTTTGAACATCCCTCACAAGGATATTCGAAATTCTCAAGAGCTGTTGTAACTAGCCTGGAGGAGAAGGGGAAGATGAAGGAAGGTGTCTTCTTCATAGATTGGATCTCTGAGAAGAAAAGGTAAAAATTGTAATTATCAATAGTTTCTGCTAGATAGCTCCCAAAGTATGGAGATGACCGCAATGCTGAGTACAAATGCCAGGTTATTAATTTTATCATATCATAAACCCTTGTTACAAAGTACAACAAAATCATAGTATTCGCCCAGCTCCATGGATGATAAACAGCACAACAGGGAACATACACTGCAAGTAAGGTGTTACATAACACAACTGTAAGGAGAAGCACAACTTTGATAATAAATCAATCAACTTGTGACCAGCAACATTTAAACTAATACAATGAATGCTTATAATAAATTTACCTCTGGTCAAATCTGTCATTATGTCAACCCTTTGTGCCCCATATTGGGCACCAAAAAGTACTGTTGTGGTTTAACTCAAGCTAACAACTAAGCACCATGCTCATCACCAAGCTCACTCACTCCCCCCCAGCCCCTGGAAGGATGGGGAGGAGAACCAGAAAAAAAGGGTAAAACCCATGGTTTGAAATAAAGATAGTTTAATAGGTCAGCAATGGAAGAGACATAATAATAATAATATACAATTCAGGAGATGCATAATACAATTGCTCACCACCTGCTGACTAACGCCCAGCCAGTTCTTGAGCCATGGTTACTGCCACCAGCCAACTCTCCCTAATTTATATACTGAGCATGACATCATATGGTATGGAATGTCCCTTTGCCCACTTTGGGTCAGCTGTCCCATCTGTGCTCCCTCCCAGCTTCTTGTGCACCTCCTCGCTGGCAGACCACAGGAAGCTGAAAAGTTCTTGACAGTATACAGCAGTGTGGCATCACATTGTTCTCATGCAAAATCCAAAACTAAACACCATTCCAAGAAGAAAATTAACTCTATCCCAGCCAAAACCTCCACAAATTTGCAATGAAACTGTTTGTTTGTTGGTTTTGTTTGTTTGTTGGTTTTGTTTGTTTGTTTTTTTAAATACAGATTTTTTTTCCTTGCTGTCTCTGTTCCAGTATGTGAAACACATGAAGCAATGAGGAAATAAGGCTTTGACTGTGGTCTCAGTTCTCCCACTGTACCTCCTTCGAGGTAATTAGAATTACTCCTGCTTTACTGGGACTGGTTTGTGTGAGATTAGAGTCAGGCTTCACTGCATTGTTTTAGACTGCAATTTTTAAAAGAGATTTTAACTTTACACTGTTTATTTTTGCTGTCTCCTCATTTGTTTATTCATCTTCAATCTACTGCTTAAAAGATTTGACTAAAGTGGGAAGAGAAAAAATTACAGTCAGCACACAAGCTGCTCACGTTGAGGAACAAAAACTGAGACTATTTTTGGTAGCTGAAGAACTGTTACAAATAGAGAGATATTTTTTCTTTTTCCTTTTAGCAATGCATTAGTTTTTCTTTTAGTAGATAATACCGTTGCATTTATTCTTTGATTTTAACAATGTCACATTCATAGGACAAGGTCGTTTAACCTGTGTTTAGTAGGCAAACACATAAAGCTGCAAGATAGCATGTAATGCAAACTATTTTCAAATTGGGTTCGGGAATTAGAATGACAGAATGAATGAACTCCAGATTTGAAGAGCAAACATTTAATGTGTCATGTTCAGCACTGGCCAACTTGATTAGATTAAATGCCATATTTTCATGCAAGGTGTAAATATTGAACTATAGCTCTATGCTGTTGATCAATGCTGTTTGCTTGGCTGAGATGATTAAATAAGGGTTAATAAATATAACCTCTGTTAAATCTTCTATAACCAAATTTATCTCTCAGCTTCACCTACCATAGAATTAATAACTAAAGCTGGCAATTGTGAGCCAGAACATTTAGGCACAATATCTCTTGAGCGGAGTGTTTGATATTTGCTCAGAGAGAGTGTTGTAATTGATTGACAGTCACAGCAGATGAACTAGTTCTCATTTGCTCATCTGGACAGAGAAAGGGGCAAGGACGGTCTGACCGTCTCATTCATGGTATGCCAAAGTGTGATCTGCTGATTACTAGCTACGAGGCATCTTCTGCTACATCTTACTAAGGAAGATCTATTTGGAGGACTTTTTTATTCTTGAGCAGTGTAATTAAGACAATTTAACTTGTCTCATTTAGCAGGCAATAAGTATCAATAAGCAGGGGACTCACAAAGCTGAAAGCTCATGTTCAGTGTCCCCTGCTACCTTTTTTTCTCTGTTCACAGCTATGTTCCTTGAGCCCATATTGTGGTCAGTTTGACCCTCTTTGTCTTCTACATAAAAGACCAAACTACTGGAATTTCTGTTTACCTATCAGTGGGCTTTAATGACCCCTGCCTGTCTCCATTTTAGAGTTTGGAAATCTAATCATAATCTACCAATTTTGGCAGAATGTATCATAAGACAAATAACGACATTAGAATGATGGATGGACTGTATCTAAGTTGTTGATGAGCAAGTGCATACTCGCAGTGTCGATCAACTCTGTTGTGGGCGCAGAGCAGGGGATCGTGATGTACAGAGGGGTTTCCTGAGCCAGGGAAGCCCCAGGGGAGCACGGAGCATAAAGCCAGCAGCTCTCACAAGAGCAGCTGCCGAAACCTGGGCAGGGCCAGGAATAGCAACAGCCATCCCCAGCTCCCACAGAAGGCAGCCCTGGGAAGTGCTGCGACCAGGAGCACTGTGAACAGGGTGGGCAAAATGCCCAGTGCGGCAGGCAGGGCATGGGGCAGCAGTTTGCACGGGACGGTGTGCAGCAAGGGTACCTCCTCAAAGGAGGGGCAGTCCAGTGGCTGAGTGGGAGACTTGAAGTACACATAACCCAGCAACCGGGCACTATTCTGTGGCCAGCTGCACAGGTCAAGGGCACTCATCCTACCTGACCTTCAAGGCAGAATGATGGGCACATGTGTCAGATCAGAGGCTGCAGCTCCGGACAGGGGTCTGCACCATTTACCTCAGTGGCGGCTGATGCCTCTACCCAGGTGGGGCTGCTGAAGAGACTGCAGTGCAGGCCTGAGGCTGCAGGATGCACCCAGACCTTTCTGCTGGGGCAGAGACAGCCCTGCCTGCAGAAGGTGTGCTGAGGTGGAGGACTGCCTGCAGCTGGTGGCTGAGCTGCAGGAGGTGGTGAGAAGACTGTGTAATATCAGAGAGGCTGAGGTAGAGTTACATAGCTGAAAACCAGTGCAGTATTGCAGAAGGATGGCTGGTTGCCACAGCAAGGACGAGCAGAGGAAGAGATTTCCCCTGAACCATGAGGTGCCATTACACCCTCAGCAAGTTTGCCGA
>NW_010244241.1:0-6938 GCF_000690775.1 Eurypyga helias
GAGTTAAACCATGACAGTGCTGCTCCAGGTTAGCTGAGCCATGCTGTGGCAATCCTGGATCATTTTCATTTTAAAGAACTTTGTTTCACCGCATGCAGTTGACATGAACTCCTGCCCAGAGACACTCCGACAGTGTTTGAAACAAACTGCTGTTCAGAAAAAGCAGATGGAAGAGCCTAAACCAAATTGCCAGAGGTCCCAGATTGCTTCTACTGATTTGGTGGGTTGAGGTTTTCTTGGCTTTTCTGCTGGGGAAAGCTACTCCTGGTAGAACAGAGTTCTTCCATTAGAAGATCTAAAACTGTGAAATAGAAGTTCTGGGAGCTATGAGCTCAGACTCCCAATTAAGATTTTTTTTCTCTTCAAAAAGGGACACCTTCCACTAGACCAGGTTGCTCCAAGCCTCATCCAGCCTGGCCTTGAACACTTCCAGGGATGGGGCATCCACAGCTTCTCTGGGCAACCTGTTCCAGTGCCTCACCACCCTCTTCCATGAAGAACATCTTCCTGATATCCAATCTAAACCTCCCCGCTTATCACTTTCAATTTAAACCCATTATCCCTTGTCCTGTCACTACAGGCCCTTGTGAAAAGTCCCCCCCAGCTTCCTTGTAGCCCCTTCAGGCACTGGAGCTGAGCAGGTTGTGGCAGGGAAAAGGCTGGGTCTGGCACTCATCTGACGCCTTGGTGAGCAATTTCTGCTTGCGGAGCCCTCAGAAAACTAGCATGGCTGAACACTGTTGTTAATAACAAAATACCAGAGTCATTTACCAAGCTGAATCTGAACTGGTGGATATGCTGTCTGCAGGTGGGATTGTTGGAGCCTCAAGGGTGGGGGTTATGGTAGCTCCTTTGTTGTCTTCAGCAAGATTTTTTGGTAGCCAAAGCTGTATTGTGGTATTTAGAGTGACTTTTCCTTGTACCCCTGCACTGTGGGCTGCATTTGGTCCTGCTGCAGGACTAACAGGTGATGTAATCTGGTTAAAAATATATTATTTTTTGGCCTGCCTTGTTATCTGATGTATTTGGACCTCATTATACTCAGCAGTTTCCTGACATTCATACTGATTGCTGCAGTTGTGTACTCGGAAGTATAATATGCAGAGGCATTAAAACCCCCCCAAACAACCAAACCACCCCTCTTCTTCCCAGCTCTTGCTGGTGCCCGTTCGCTGGTGCTTGCAGCAAACCCCACACTGTGATAATTTGTCCATTTTATTGACTTCCTGGACATGTTTAAATTAATTAAAACTGTTACGCTATATTTATCACCGAATGACATCTCTGTTCCTTGAGGCAGCCGTGGACCTGCTCCTTTCCAGGGCACAGTTTTCCCCGTTCCACTAGTAAATAGCTTTCTGCCGTTCAGTCCTTGCTGTCCCGGCGGGCGGAGGAGAGCGGCTGGCGGCAGGCGCCTGGCTGCCATCGGGGCTGGGGGCGCAAGGGCTGCGGAGGAGCCCTTGCCGAGTTCGTGGCTCTGTCGAAGGGGCGTTGTGCGTTGGAGCAGGCTGTGCTGGCTGGCGTTTGCAATAGCTGCTTGGTTTTTAAGATCTGAAGGTGATGGTAAAACCCAAAGAGTGTCTGTTAAAATAAGTGAAAGGCTGCTTTTTCACTTCTGAGGCCTTGGGATCAAGCTTGTAGCTAGTCTGCGGAGGGATGAATTGCTGTTCTGGACTACTACTCTGAGTACCGGCTTCCTGCATGTTGTGCTTTTTTCCTGCCTTAGGCACTAGAGTCTCCTGGACAGGGAGAGCCACGCAGCCCGTTTGAGTAACACCTAGCAAAGACCTGTTCCCAAATGAATTTCCCAGGGTGATTTCATGAAGAACATCAATGAATTCTGCTTATTTTAGATGCAAATTCTGCTTTGTGGTAGACTGGTAGAGCTGGTTCAAGCAAAGAGTTGCTTGGGGGAGCCCAGTTTTTACCTGCTCAGGGGCTGTAGAGTAACCCAGGCCACACATTCCTCAACGAAAACCTGAGCAGAGAAAACCCAGTTTCTTAGACGCCCGTCTCCTCTGATGAGACCCAGTCTCTGCAGGGCTGCCCTGACTAATGCACCGATAGCTCGTCTTAGAGACTTGGTATATCTCACGAAGGTGCTGTCTCCAGAAAGGCCCAGGAATGCAGCTTGTGCTGCCGCGTTCCTGATGTTTTACACAGTTTTCCAGGCTGGAGTATTTTGCTTGCTTTCATACAACCGCTATTTATTATTTAAATGATGAATCTGGAAAACTTCCCAGATCTAATGTCTGCCCCATTACTTTCTGTCTTGGATACTGCGGATAATCAGATGAGCAGTAAATCTATTCTGGGGAATAGAATTACATTGTCTTTTTTTTTTCTTCTGTCAAACCACCTGTGTATGATCTTTTGTTTCTTCACCCCCATAAAATACCTAATAGGTCAGCAGAAGTAGAATCTGTACGCCAAACGCACAGCGCTCCGCAGGTACCTCCAGTAGTGCCTCTGCAGGAACACCAGCGGGACTGAATTTATCTTGGGCAGGCGGGGGGGGAAAGCTGTGTGAAAAAGTACTGTGGGGTTGGTTTGGCTTGTTGGTTGGGATGTTGCTTTAGCCTGGATTCCTTGTGCTTTCTCCATCCTGATTGTTTCTGAAGCCTTTCCGGAATGTCTTGGACACGGGACCGCCCTGCCTAGCAGCGAGGGGGGACGTTTGCCCCGCCTAGCAGCGAGGGGGACGGTGGTCTGGGGTATTACCGTCTGACGAGCGGGTGTTGGGTGCCCTGGCTTTCACAAACGGCAGTGCCGAGTGGCACGGGGGGTGGCTGCCCCGCTGAGCACAGCTGCCTGCTTCTCCAGCCATCCCAGTCATTCCTGATGAAGTGATGGTGACACGGCCTTCGGAAAAAGCCATGAAGGAAAGCCACCCTCAGGAATGACCAGCTTGATTTTTTACCTCTGACCAAGTGTGAATTAAGCCTCTTTCCTTGAAAACAGGAGGCTTTATTTTTTTCCCCATGGTGATGAGAAACTGAAGGTCAGGAATGAGTCCCCTGAAGGCTCGTGAAGAGCGAAATACGATGTGTTTTAACTGACGTGAAAGGTTAATGGGGAAGATCAACATCCAATGGCTGGAGCGCAGGGAAGGGGGCTTGTTTGAGCAGAGCCTGGAGCGGAGCGTAGGCACGACGGTGACTGGGGAGTGTAAAACTGTGGGGCAGAGAACACGCAGCCCTTCAGCCCTGCTCAGAAATAATACTGCAGGCTTTTTTTAACTTCAGAGTTTAGTCTGCCCTCAGTAAAAACAAGTTACATGAAAAAACTCTGCACCAGAAAAAGCAAACCTCTATTTCCTGGTTTCTGCTTATAAGATTTACAGGTACTTAAAATAAACCTATGAAAACCAGACCTAGTGTGCTGGAATCTGCTAACGAGCGAGAGCAATTACCTCCAGGTCCCGAGACCTAACGGGGCTTGACTTTGTTTGGAAATAAAACTTGGCAAGCGCTTCTTCCTGCCGCTGTTGTAAAGGTGCGCGTGAAAAGATGTGCTGACCTCTGCCACGAACCCCAGGCATCCCGTTCCGAGGGATTCTCCTGCGAAGGGCACGGCCGGATCGGAGTGGCACAGATGGGGATCGGTGCGGGAAAGCCGGTGAAACGTTCCCTTCTCATCGTGTGGCTTCAGCATGGCAGACTCCTTGCAGTTGCCTGGCGTACCACAGCAATTAAATGGGTCAAGAACAGTGAGTTTCGGTACTTAACAAGAAAATAAAGACCTCGTCTGACAGCCAGCAGCGTGTCACGCGGGTTTCACGGGAGCGAGGGAGAGCGTGCGCAGGTTGCTGTGATAAAGAGTTGATTTCAGCCTTTTTTGGTGATGATTTTGCATTGCTTCGGGGACGGCACGCCAGTTAACTCCAGCTGCTGTAAGACCTGTAAATCAGGCCTTCTTACGAAACTGCTGCCCCAATTTCAGATGAGCTGAAGAAAGGGGAAGTAACCCTAACTCTGCGGCTGTCCTGTCGGCGACAGGTTAAGTGACGAGGTAAGGAAAGCAGTGAAAAACACACAACCACCCTCTGTTAGCACAGTGGCGTAAAATAATCCCATTTTCTCTGGACTGTTCCATGCACGAGTGGAAAGAGAGGTTTGTGCAATGAAATCCACGTGATAGTAGCAAAATCTGGGATGGGAACTGATTTTTACAAGACTCTGGTTTGGAGGGTGGAGGTAGTTTCACACCAGCGTTTCGAAGGAAATTACTTGTTGTTGTCAGTATCCCTTCATCATTCCTGGCTGGGGGAAGGAGCTCCTGTTTCCCACAGCAGCTGTAAAAGGCCTTTGGGAAGGATGAGATTTTCCTCCTAAAATATTAAGGGACGAGTAACCAGAATGTTCTAGAAAATGAAATGTGGTAAATGCGTTCTCCCACAAACCAGGGGCTCCCTGCAGACCATCTTCCGTGCGGACTGAGGGACGGGAGCGGCTTTCCTCCTGTCTTTGTAGTTTTCCCTTTGGACTAAACGCTATTAAAAGGGTCTGTGCCTGTGGTGATGAGAACTGGTGCCCAGCCGTGGGGACCGGGCTCGTGACAAGCTGGTACAGAGCAGCAGAGCTCACCTCCGCTCGGCCACGGCAGGCAAATTCGGTCTCTTCACTTCAGCATCTCACCAACGCTCACTCCAAAACGTTGCTCGTGGCTGTGCGCTGCCGTTATTAGGTGCACGCAACGCCGTTTCAAAACTGTAATTAATAATTTCTAAGTAACCTCTTTTTCTACACATTTATGGCATCAGTGGGTATGACTGTTTATTATGTCTTACCTATAAAACCTGACCTGTTTTATATACTCTTTATGGAAACAGTGTACAGTCATAAATTAAAAGATGCAACTGTTTTGGATATTTTACCGGTGGTCCTGTACTTTCCTGCCAAAAGTGCAGCTGGTTTAGGTTTCTCTGGATAACATTATAAAAGGCCGTATGCGTTTTGCAAGTTTCTGCTTGAACTGCCGAGCCAGAGGTGGGATGACTCAACCTTCCCGGGAGCAGCATGTACCGAGCGATGAATCAGACCGGCTAGCGGCCGCTCAGCGCGTGCAGGGCAGCGGTGAGAAGCGGTTCTCGGCGTTGGTGTTTCATCTGGTGCCGGGAGCTAGAGACAGCCGTCGTGCTGACGGCGTGAGGCTGCAGCCTGCGTCTCCATCCGGGGTTTTGCTGTCGAACTACCGGAGAACCTGCTCTTGTATCTCTCTTGCATGGGCTGCAAGAACTACGGGGTTACAGCAGTGAGTGGAGTCGTTCAAGCCCCCCTGAGCAGACCCCGTTAATGGGAGCTCTTGGCACGTAGGGCTGGGCTTGAGCCCTCGGAATGAGCTAAGGGGAGCCAAGAGGTTGCGGAGGTGCTGGGGGTAGGTACCCTGTTTCCATGCCAACGCAACTGCTTTAGTGTAACATTAGCTGGCTCTGCGAATGGGTGGTGATGCTTAATTAAAGCGGGGTTGAGAGGCTTTGTTAGCCCAAATGTTGGTGACAGGCTCCTGCAGATCCAGTTCCCTCGTGTCAGTAGACTTAGTCCAGGTGTGGATAAGCCGGAGAGCAGGAAGTTCAGCCTTCCCGCCACCAGAGCAGCTGGCACAGTCGGCTCTAGGGAGCACCCAGCACTAGCCTAGTGCCGGATGGAGCTGAAACCATGACCCCTGGGGTGGCGAAGGAAAGCTTGTGTTGTCATCACTGTCTTAGAAGGAGCTACCAAAGGGGGGGACAACGTAATGCGTCCTCCAGAGCGAGCACAGAAAAGACAGACCAGCGAGGGTACTTGACTCCTGCTGCAAAGAGACGAGGTTTCTCGGCGTGCTGCTTGTCTGAAGGTGCGTCAGCACTGTCACTTTAACTACTGGGAGCTCTACCCTGGTGCGTTCATAGGTGGGCAGCAGTAAGCAGCTCCGTCTCCTTGCTTTCTCCCAAAAAGCAGCCTGGACCTCACCGTACTGGGTACCGCGTGGACCTTTGCTGGGTTTGTTTGTCCTACAACGCTGCTTCTCTTTCTTTCAGGTACCTCAACCATGTCCGTGCTGCCTCTCCGCAGGATCTCGCCGGGGGCTACACTTCTTCTCTTGCTTGTCACCGAGCCTTACAGGATGCGTTCAGCTGCCTTTTCTGGCACCCCATCTAGCTGAAGTGCATCCGCCTGGGATCAAGGGATGCCGAGCGGAGCAAGAAGCCAACCAGGGTTGGGTAAAACTGCTGCCATCTACGCGACGGCTGAGCTGGAGTGTCTGCTCGGCGTAAAGCCAGCTGTGTGTAAGTGTCAAAGAGGAAAAATCCCCCTGCGCGAGAGCTCGGTAAAATGGGAGATGTGTTTCTGGGCAGGGGGAAACTCGTTAGTCATGTGGCGCTTTGCTGAGGGAGGCTGAAGCAATAACCCACATCTAATGGAAGATGTGAATAACTCCGCTGTGTATGGTTGAGGTTTAAAGAAATACACTTGTAAACTTCTTTTTCTTAAAAAAACCAAACAAGCAAACAAAAAAAGACTTCTTTAATATTTGTGGTTTTACTCTTATTGCAGGGTTTTATTTGCACAAGCATTTAAATGCCATTTTGATTATAACATTTAGTGTCAGTATTCAAACCTACATTTTCTTCCCATACAACTGGTTTCCCTGGTTCAGCTAAGTGGGTCTTTCCTCCTGCCAGCTGGGTGCGATGAGAAACCCTGGGACCACGCTGACAGGACTGTTGTGCAGGAACTTCCGGACGCCCCTCGGTTCTTACCTTTGTCTTACCACAGATCTTCAGCTGAGGGTCCTTCAGCTGAGTTCCTCCAGAAGCAGCGGCAACCCCAGAAGCCTCGATCCAAGGCTAACTCACTAGTCAAAGTCGGTTTCGTTTTGTTCCCACGTAGCTCTGCAACTTCTCTGTTGCGTGCTCAGCAGCTTCCTGTGGCAGGGGGGAACTCCGTGAGCTGTTT
>NW_010244241.1:7088-8116 GCF_000690775.1 Eurypyga helias
TGTTGGCGTCTTCATCTGCTGGTTTTACGGGCTCCTTCCCCTCTCCTCGTCATGGGCCGTAGATGAATTGCAGCAGAGACGGGCTCCCTGTGGCAGGGTCAGCCTTGCCATGAGCCTGTATAAGCTGCAGGAGCCTGGAAACTGCTCAGACAGCAGCGCCTCTAAAGCCTGGACCGCGCTGTACGGGGGAGGAGTCTACTAAACCAACGTATTCTTTCTGCGTTGTAATACAGAGAAGAATAAGCTCCAGTCCAGATTCAGGGCTTCCTTTATTGAGGAAAGTGGAGGGAGGTGCCAAGATTTCCACTGCCCTTTCTCTGAAATCCTGGTGTTTGTGCCCAGGATAGTTGCCGACAGGTGATGTTACACCGAGGCAGCGGTGTGGAAGAGCCGGGGGAGCGCTCCCGCCGGTGGTCCGCAGCCCTGGACAGACAGTCTGCAGCTGGCTGCTGTAGGATGTAGCTGCGCAGCCCGTGTTAGGCTTGGCTTCGTGTGGTCCAGCCGCGAGACAACTGTGGCTTTCCACCTTCCTCCTTTCCTCTCATCTGAGGCCTGAAAGTGGATGTGCCCTTTATTTATCCCTTCCTTCGCTCACAGGAGGTGGCTGCCACCACCGCTGGGCCTAGCTGATTGTTTTCCGAGCAGCCGTGGGAGCTCGTTCCCTCTGTCACAGATGCCTGACAGCCTGTCTCCTGCCTCCCTATCATTCCCAGATAGGAGACAGTGGCAGTTCTGGGATGCAGCTGGGGACCCTGGGAGGGAGTAGCAGCAACAGGGGGGGAGTCCACAATGTTGTGAGCTCACCTGGACCAGCCAAGACACACCTCACCAGTGATCTGCTCTGTACTCAGTTTACAGCGTAACTACATTTAATCCCTTGACCTGCATCCAGACTAAAGCTGTGCTGCTGAAACAACGGCTTTTAGTCCTGAAGTGACAAAACTTTGAAGAACTCAAATCCTCCCCGGCCCTGGGACACTTCAGTCACGTGCTGAAAATCAACGTTACTGTCATGGTTTAACTCCGGC
>NW_010244242.1:0-386 GCF_000690775.1 Eurypyga helias
TCTATTTTTATCTTTAAACTCCTGAAACTCTCCTTTCTAAAACATACACAAAAAAAATTGGAACCAATCTTCCCCTGAAGAAAATTTATTTATTTTTTAGTTTCAATTCAAAATTTTTGCTAATATTGTATTGTCACATTCCACTGAGGGTAGACCAGTGATAAGTGGCGTTCCTAAGGGGTCAGTGCTGGGACTGGTGCTGTTTAACTTCTTTGAGCACTTGAGCTGGCAGTGTGTGCTGGCAGCCCAGAAAGCTAACCATGTCCAGGGCTATACCAAGAGAAGCATGACCAGCGGGTCGAGGGAGGTGATTCTCTTCCTTTACTCTGCTCTCATGAAACCCCACCTGGAATACTGCATCCAGCTCTGGGGCCCTCAACATAAGC
>NW_010244242.1:619-11978 GCF_000690775.1 Eurypyga helias
AATTGAAAGTGGGGAGGTTTAAATTGAGTATCAGGAAGAAGTTCTTCGCAGTGAGAGTGGTGAAGCACTGGAACAGGTTGCCCAGAGAAGCTGTGGATGCCCCATCCCTGGAAGTGTTCAAGGCCAGGCTGGATGAGGCTTTGAGCAACCTGGTCAAGTGGAAGGTGTCCCTGTCCATGCAGGGTGTTGGAACTAGATGAACTTAAAGTCCCTTCCAACCCAAACCATTCTACGTTTCTATAATTCAGTTGCATCATAGATCGTAATGAAAAAATATAATGTGGAATAATATTAAATTATCACATTGCTTGGAACATTAGAAGTCTTTAAAGTGATAAATTAATACAATGAACAATAAATATATTATTATCATCTACGACAGATATATTCTTTTTCCAGCTCAGTTTAGGTTTTCTACAGATCAAATAAATATTCTTTTTTTTCTTCTTTCCTTCTTTTTTTTCTCCTTTCCTCCATTCTTTCCTTCCTTATTGTCTTCCTTCCTATCTTGTGTGCTTGTAAGCCTGAAGACAATTTGAAAAGTTATTTTAAAGCACAAAAAAGAAAATTTTGAATTTTAGTGATGGGCTTTTCACAGTCTCATCTACAGGTGAGACTTTTTTTAAATCTCGTTCAACAGGATTTAAAAAATTAAAGCTTGAAATATTAGGTGTTCTATACGTCTTTCTACAACACAGAATATAGCATGATTTAGAAAACCATCAGAATTGAGAAAGAACTCTTTTTATTGCCTCATTTGTGTGGTTTTCCCACAAACCTAATTCCATACACTGAAGTTTAATACTTTTGTTATCAGAAGTCAAATCATCTTCAACCTAACTCAGGAAATATTTAAATGTTCTGAAACTTTAAGGTTTCTGGTAGAAGTTGTAAACTGAACTTCTTTCATGCTTACCTCCAAGGGTTTATATTACCTGTTTCTTTAACATACGGCTTTGAAATAAGGCCTTAAAACAAAGAAAAACATTTTGGATTTGATAGTTTTGGGGGTTTTATTCACCACCATTTTCTTTTATTTTTAATATGTTTTCAGAAAAATCACTGCATGCACTGAAAACCCTAATTTCTATTTCTTCCCTGGAGAAAAGGTTTTTAAGCCAAGACTCCACACACCCCTAAAGATTTTCAATCCTTTAGGCTTCAAATTGGTGGCGATTCTTTGCCACTTTTTCCTCTTGAAACTGTTCCATTTTGTGTGAAGTCTTTAATTGCAAAAGGAAATCTAATTTGTTTCTCTTAGATGAATACCCTAATGATCAGGATACAGTGTCATTATTTTTTTCTGTCCCAGTAAATATTTAATTAACTTAGACAAACTTCTATATCACAACTAAACCTGAAAGAAAAGCACGCACTCTTTTTTCTACATTAACACTCCGCATTCTCCGCTTGTGAAAGTGCTGCAGGGTAATGCTTTAGTGACGAATATTTAGTGCAGATGACAAATCATTGTTAGTTGAATTATCTGTTTAAGATAAATTTGTTGACTAAAGCTGTCATTTATTTTTTAATATTTGCAGCTTTGAGAAGATTGTAGCAAGATCCAAACTTTTGTCTTGCTTTTAAAATTTGTAATTAGTCTTAAATTTTTTTCTTAGATTTGCTATTTAGAATCATGTAAAAAAATATATTCATTTCCTACTAGTTAGATTTCTAAGCAAATATGCTTAAGGGAAATATTATTTATGAATCCCTGATTCTATTTAGTTGGTTTTGGTTGTTTCAAAATCAATTCATTCTTATGTAAAGACAGCTGTTCCTGAAATTGCCATGGTCACAAACATTTTGGGTTATCTGATGTATACATGCTGTTCCCTTACGTAATTTCAACAGCTCTTCCACCTTATGAAGTACCTTAGGAGTCCGATCTTAATGTAAAGGTGAAAATATATTCAGTACCATAATAGGTGAGGAGGCCACACTAATACACTAGCTAGACATAAGGAATCTCAGGTAATATAGCATAATGTAGGAGGCTTACACTCTGATACTGAATCTGTGGTTGCTGTGGAAACTTGTATTCCAACAACACACTGTGCATAGAAAGCTCCCATAGGAACAGTTTAGCCATTTATTTTCTATAGCCTGTTTTAACCTTTGACTTAGTGTCTGAAGGATCCTCACTAGATTTACAACTTTGTCCTCTATAGCAAGTGACCTACAGGATAACAGAAGAACTGTTAATAACATCAATTCAGCAGTGTGAATATAATTTCCAACCTTCTTGCTACTATATAGCTTCCAGACACATGGAGCAACGCTTGATACAAAAAACAAACAAACAAACCAAAAAAACCAAAACACAACAACAACAACCCCCCCCCACCAGCACCACCACGAAAAAAAAAAAAACTAAACTAAAAAAACCAACCAAAACAAAACAAAAGAAAACAAAGCAAAACAAAACTCACCTCAATATTTTGGTTTGTAGACATGAAACATAACTTTACCTGGTGCAGAATAATAATTGTGACTTCAGTTCTGTGGATGAAGGAGATCTGGATTTTTAAGGACAAAAATCTTTTAAAGACTCATATTAAGGATTAGTCACAGTGTTTGGGTGCGTAACTTTAGTAAGAAATAAAATTAACATGGAATTATGTTCAATACTTTTTTCCAGATATAAGCTTAGTGATGTCAACCTTATGATGAAAACCACAAGAAAATTATATAGAATGAGTCCCTAGTTCTAAAAATAGACACTGATGAATTCATTTAACATGGTTATATAATTAAAAACTTTAGGATATTCAGATGCTGAAAGTTAAGCACATGCATAAGTTTGTGGAAATGGCACCTCAGTGTGTAGTTTCATGTACTACAGTTTTGCTTTTCCTTATCAAATAGATATTAAATATAATGTGAAACTAATCATACTAGAAATTAAAACTCAGCTGAGGGTGTTTCCAAGCATGTCCTAAATGGCATTCTGTGAAGTCAGGAGGAAAAAAAAAACAGTGGACATTATTTTTGCAGCACTACTTTTTGTGTTACATATTTTAATCGTATTTTGTGATCTATGGAATATTGTGAAAGTCGGTCTCCCTTGTAATACTACTTCAAAGAAAAAATAATTTTGTGTTATAGCACAAAAGACAATTGACAGACTAACACACTAACTCATACCAGTTAATACAGGGTATGTAGATTTTCGTGTTTAAGCAATGACTTTTATAGGGTAGGATTGAAAAAATATTTCTGATGTCATGCACAATGATTAAAAAGTCTTTAGGATCAATCCCTCCTGGCTTTACTGAAAAAGCTACGAAAGTGACACAGTGTCTTAATACAGAGTCAGATTTATTAGAATTGAAATCTCTATTCCATTTTATTTAATTAACATAGTCTGCAGAGAGAAGCTGGTGGCAGAGAAATCTCTTTCTCTGACACAAAACACTGAGCAACCGTATTCTATAACAGTGAGGTAAAAAAAAAAAAAAAACCAAGAAAATTATTGAAAAATAATTCTCTATAAAAATCTGACTGAGACACAATGTCCAAGTAACCATATGGCTCTGTAGAAATTTGGACCTTATCCTATTGTTATGTCCTATTGCTCACTGACTTCAGCAAATTTTAAGTGAGCTAACAGAAGAAATTAAAAAAAAAAAAGAAAAAAAAAGCCAAACAAACAAAAAAAAACCCAAACAAACAAAAAAACCCAACCACAACTTCAGCAAAAGTGGAATTGAATATTATCTCTCTGATATAAAAATATATTTTCAAACACATTTAAAGCTCAGTTTAGTACTTTCCAGTTGCACATCTCTTGCAGGAAATTTTAAGTGAGCTAACAGGAGAAATTAAAAAAAAAAAAAGAAAAAAAAAGCCAAACAAACAAAAAAAAACCCAAACAAACAAAAAAACCCAACCACAACCAACCACCACACAGAAAAAATCCTTGTCCCTATGCATGGAAGAGTAGTGAAGTACAATAGCCTAGCTTTAAATTCTTTGTGTAATTCTTTTAATACTATGCCAAGTACATTGTGGTTTTTACTCTCTCTTCACTTACCTATTTCCCTTTGCTAATATTATGAAACCCCTATTTCAGCCTCAGATGTCATTGACTATGATATATTGAGGCAATTTTACATACCATCTAGAACAAGAAAGTCAGAGAAGCCAAGAGAATACGTAGCTTTGCCTTACCCTCAGCAAAAGAAAATAGAGTCCTTTCAAAGGTCAAGGATCTTGGAATTTTCTTGTTCAAGGAAATACTTGTCCTTGTCATGGTCAAGCCTTGGCACATAAAACAACCTGACCTTTTTTTTTTTTTTTTTTTAGTTTTTAGTTTTAATGTATTTTTGAATGTATGTCATATATTCCTTCAGCACATGAAATAATAAAAATTATAAAAACATCAGAGCATTATTGGCACGTTATCATTAACACTTCACACCAAGTTCAACAGTAATGTTACCAGTTATTGGCTTACATCTAAAAGTCTCAAAATGATGGCTGCAGTCTGTGACCATAGTGCTATGGAAGAGGTTAGAAGATCATACTACCGTTCCTATCTTGCCGTTGAGGAAAAGGCTGGTACTGTACAAACATACATTTTAAAAGATTTAGGTACTTTACTTTTCCACCTGGATGGCTTAACCCACAGCTGCTTTTGCTTCCCTCTTCCTGTGCATGTATGCTTGGCTTCATGGACATCTTCCTGAACATCAGCAAAGCCCAGGATGGGAGACTTTTGGTAAACTGGAGGGGAAAATGGTATTGTTCACCTTACAGTGGGGGCAATGAAAAGTAATACCAAATAAAAAAATAACAATAAATAAAGTAATAAAATAAAACAACAACAAAGAGTGAAATAAATTAATACAGGAAATGACAAAGTTGCAACTTTTCCCGTTAAAAATTCAGGTATCTAAGTCAGAACTGTGACTAAGTAGGACACATAACCAGAAATTAGGGTTCCTTTTTCCAGCTGATCAACCTAAATGTTAGGCCACAGAGATTTCATTGCTCCCTAAAAAGTTCAGCAGTTCTCTAAATAAACTGGCAGTGGCGAGTGCAAAAGAGCTCTCAGCCCCAGTAATTGGATCCATGTCTAGGTTACAACCTGATTCAACCATAAGGATATACTGAATACCTATCATCACCTGTCCTTGTCTGGACTTCAAAGGGAGGAAAATGTGCACATGCAAGCATATTAAACAAGGCCTTTGACAATTTATTTTATCTGTAGAACTCTGGTGACAATTCTCTATGTGAAGTTGTGTCCTAAAGCAAAGGAAAGCAAACTGCAATGGGAATAAGGATGACAAAATAAATCTCTAAATTAGTTACATGCTCAAACAGTACAATTAGCTGCAGCTTTAAAATACATATTTTTTAAGAATGTACAAAGAATAGATAAAACCCTGCCTAGCAAAATACATCTTTTAGGGTGTATTTGGTATCTGTCCAGTGAAGCATTATAAAAAAGTACCAAAAGTTTTCAAAAAAACCCAACCTAAGAATCGAAGTAGCTACTTCACCAGTGCTGAAGAATTCAAAATTATCTTTGTCTTTGACTGGCATTTCACTGCTACTCTATATGGATACACAAACTAGTTCAGAAATACTTTGTGTATTTGAAACATACTACTACTTAATTATGTGGGGGAAACAAGTCCTTGAGTCTACATTCATTTCTGAAGTAATATTCTGAAGCAAGGATTTACATTTAAAGTGCTTTAAAAGAGAACTAACACATTGATTTTAATAACTTATGTGCATTTGTCTGTGCATCCTCAGGATTGCAGCTTTAAATTTGTGTCAAAGAAAATATTTGCTGTACTTTTCCGCATAAACTTTTTTTAAAATGAAACATGCCAAAGAGGAAAATCAATAAATCTTTGAATAGACAAATGTTTCTGCCTAGGTATGCATCCTCTAGGGTTGAGGCTTTGCTTTGAGTTTTATATAGCTTTTTTATCACAAAAATTCTGGACATCAAAAGATCTCATACTGCATTTCAGTACCTGGAATCTTTCTACTGAGTGAAATCTTAACTCTGTTAGAGTCAGTAGTAAAGCTCTCATTGACTTAAATGAAAGTTTTATCCAGTTACTTTGCTGTTAATTTAATTTGCTATTAATTTATAATTGATCAAACTGACTTTTTAGCGATTTTAAATGATATAGCTCCTGAGTTGCAAACTGAATTTAGAATTAAAGTGCTTTAATGCATCCTCTTTATTTTTCAGACTTTCACAAGAGTGGTCAATTGCTTCGTGGAACAGAGGACAGGTGGCACAGTCTCCAACTATGATACTGAAATTAGTACTTCTTAGATATGATTTTCTTATTTAAATGTTTCAATGCACTATTTTTTTTTTTTTTGAGGGAAGGGTATGTTGTTTGTTTGGGATTTTTTAATAAAAGATTTGAATAATAATTTCAGGATGTCTTTTTAAAAGAACAATAATAAGTTTAATTGGATTACTATGCTGGAAATTTTTTCTTTTGACATATGGGTAATTTAAGAGATTAATAAAAAGTGAAGGATAGAACAAAACCACAGGATCATTGTGCCAGTAGAGATCTTAATTTACTAATAATTCAAGCTTTTATAGTTAACATTATAAGCTGTGGTTGTAAGGTAGTTGTATCCTTTTCTTACTTGAACATGGTAGCTAGCCTTGGAATTACTAACTTCAGTGAAACAATGAAGTCATAGTAAGATATGCACTGTTGTGGAGTGCAGAAGTATGAATTATTGTCACTAAATTTAAATCTGTCTATCTTAAATCAAATAGATATAAATTCCCATTGTAATAAACAGACAGATACCTCCTGGAGATAGCCTATCTCCAAGAAAAAGTGTTTTAGACACTTCAAATAATTATTCTCGAAAAAAACTCATCCTCTGAACTTTCACTGCTGAGTTTCATCATCTATTTAGAAAAAAAAAAAAGAAAAACAACACGACTGAAACTTGTTACGTATGAAAGTATTATAACCACATTTCTGACAGATTAAGTCTGATGTAAGGCAAAAGGAAACTATGTTATTTCACATATGGTTCTTTTTTTCCCCCTCTCTAACCTTACAAAACCGTGGTACCTTGAGCTTCTTTCCTCTCTACAAATACAGCAGCAGTTGTTGTATACATGTCCTTGTCCAGCTCAAGAGACTTATCTGAGTGTCTGAGGTTGGTTGATACCTCTAAATCCACCCTTCCGAAACCATAACATAACAGTTCTTCTTGTAATAGTCACCATATTATTAACTGGGAGTATGCCACTTGGTCTGGAAGAGGGAAAAAAAGTGGGCTTTATTTTTCTTTAGTATTACTTATTAATAGGTGATTTCCCTGTACTTAATTTTACCAAAACTACCTAGTAAATAGCAATATATATTCACCAATGCTTCCAATGAAACCAGATAGGTTCATACAGTGTGATACTTTCTAAATGTACTTTTCTGTGTTCTAGTAGAAGGTTCTATAACTGCCCTAGATGCATTTTTATTTTTCTGCCTTTAGTATTGAACCAAATGTTAATGTATAAGCAAATGTAGTGATATTCCTTGCAGAGCAGGAGCTTCATGAATATCAGACATCTGCAAAAATCACTTTGCTACTTAGATTACAGGTTAGAAACAAAAAGCGGTATCTCTGTTCTTTATATAACATAATGAATGCCTTCTTTTACTGTGTAAATCAAGTGCCATGCTATATGTTAATTAATTATTAAATGTTCTTCATTAAATACAAATATTTATTGTGTACATTTGTTTGTGGAATGAACTCAGAGTCTTGTTGCTTCATCTATTTAAATTTAAATTATTTTATTCTTCTTTCTTTTTGTGACTTTAATTATTACCTCTTAAAGAGCTGACATGTTGTTACTGACACAGCATATTGTAAATTTTCAGTCTCATTCACTAAGATCAGCAACCCCAGCTGATTCTGCCAGATGGGTTTTGTTTGAGCTATTACCCAAATATTATATGCCACAAAAAATCAATACAGATTTATGAATTTGAAATAAAATTGTGATACATAGTAACAGCAACTGATTTCCTTGAGGAATAATTCCATCAAATGGCTTGAAATTTAAAAATAATAGCTTACATGTTGCTTTTTTTGAAATGTTATTGAAAACCTAAAACCAATAGATCTTGATTCCCCATGATAGAAAGCCTGAGATACGCCTCACAACAAAGACATATTAAGGGCTAGGTTTCAGGTATTCCTGGGTTGTATAAATGGAAGGTGTCCTGCAAAGGATTTTGGTGTCACTTTGAGCACACTAATATTAACTTCAACAGAAGGCAAGTCATTTTTTTTTTTTTTTTTTTTTTGTAACTGCAGTACTTTGACATCAACAGACCTCCAATCTGAAGTTTTCTTTTACAAACTTCCTTTCAATTTATTCAGATGCAGTCCTATTTTCTATGTATCAGGTTTGTATTTCAGTGGCCAGAAGTTATATCATTGTTTTTGCTCTCTCATTTTGCATTCTTAGCCTTTATTAACCTTTATTTTTGATTTTTATCTACTGCAAGTGACATTGATTCTGCATTCCTTTATACAATTTCATTTGAATTCTGCCTGATCCCAGAGATTTTCTACTTTTCAATCTCCCCAGTTAATTTAATCCCTTTGCCTCACAGACCCTGCAGTCATCTAGGATAAAGTATTCTTACTGTTCAGTGCCAGGCAGCAAGCTGTTAGTGTCCTCTCTTGTAAATATACGCAGAAGAGTTGATTAAATATGCTGATTATAAATTTATGTTCTTTTTGACATCATCCTTCTGTTTAATATTGCTTGAAACTTTCTTTACTTAGGTATTTTTCTGGTGACAAAGGTAATTGTAGCACAGATCATATTAATGTGTTTAGGACTCTCATGCAATGTTTTACAGAGAGTATGTGCCTTGTTCTATTTTTTGTCTTTCAGCTTCCTCCTTAAGGCGTTCCTCTCTAATTCAAGCTTTTCTTCTCTTTTCTCCTTTCCTGCATGATCTAACTACATGAGTAAATAGTACAATATAGTTCTATATATATTTACTACTTCCATACAGCCAAGATATACAAAAGAACTATGTAGAAGGGAGACTTTAGATAATAGTGCGTAGGGGTTAAATAGTCAAACTTAATTTCTGATTTTGCTTGTTCAGAATATGCTGTGATGTTGATTAAAGGCAAACAAGTAAAAACATATGGTATTAAAAGTGAGGGAAGAGAAAGTCATATAAAGCTCCATAAAATCAATTTTGTTGCAATCTGGGAGCCAATGAAGGTCTTATAGAATGGAATGAAATGTGATTCTTTGCTGTTGGTTTTAGGAACCCTGCAATAGTGTGTTGAACAAGATGTAGCTGATATATTTCTGCTGACAATTCATGGGAGCTGAATTATGATAGTGTGGGAGTAGTAGAACAAATGAACAAATTAAGACTACTTCACTGTCAAGTGCAAGTTGTGAATGTTTTAGAAATAAATTTTAAAAAGTAGTTTGTCATTGAATATTAATCTAAGAAACTTAAAAAGAATGCAACATTTCCTTGAGTATTTACTAAGATCAAATGTCTAGAGAAAACAAAGAGAATGATTTACTTCTAAATAAATTATGCACAAAAAATACAATAAATCATGAAATGAAAGCATTTTCTGGAGAAGAATTTGGCTATTAGATAAGAGCATTACTTGCTTTTGGAAGCATATCGCCTGAGCCTCTAACAATTGGCACCAAAATAAAAAATAAAATAATAAAATAAAATAAAATAGTCAGTTTGAATGCCTAGAAGTACCAAAAATTAATAATTGAATATAATAGTATTTTCTGTATTTTACAGAGTGTTTATTTTGGACTGCAGTCTGTATTTGGCCCATATGTTTCATTTTGCATAATGGAAAAAAAGATGGTGGAGAAGATAATGACTTACCTGCAAAGTACATAGGTGAAAGGAGCAAACAAGTAAGTGGCAATGATTTGATTTTTAGGTTCAGTGCCAACAAGAAAATGCACCATGCATGGAAGCAGAATTTTTAGCCTTTAGCTGTCAAACCAGTATTTGCTGCTGATGTCATCAGCCTGGTCAGTTCACCACAGCAGTCTTGCACATTATTACACATAGTTGTTTAGAATAGAAATTGGTAACAAATTATGAAAGTGCATAAGTAATACAAGGCAGCTAAAACTACACTGTAGCAAGTTTCAATCTTTGTGTTCAAGGGCATTATATATAGATCATTAACTATGAGGTACTGAACAATAAATATAGTTATGATTATACCAAAAGACTAAAAGCTTTTTGTCACGCTATAGATTGTTGTCCAGAAGAATGACAAATTGCAAGATTTATAACTTTTAGGTATTTAATAAAAACATAGTCACATCCTGTTATTCAGAAGTAATTAAATTGCCCTGATTGCCAGGAATTTCACACTGGTGGCAATTTTGATTTAAAAGCTAGTGGAAGGTACTTTTTACAATGTCATGTTTTAATCCTAGACAGGAACTAAGCACCACACAGCCACTTGCTCACTCGCAAATGGTATGGAGGAGAGAATCACAAGGGTACAAGTGAGAAAACATGTGAGTTGAGATAAAGACAGTTTAACAGGTCAAGCAAAAGCCACGCATGCAAGCATAGAAAAACAAGGAATTCATTCACCACCTGCCATTGGCAAGCAGGTGTTCAGCCATCTCCAGGAAAGCAGGGCTCCATCATGTTTAATGGTAACTTGAGAAGACAAATGCCATCATTCCAGACATCCCCCCTTCCTTATTCTCTAAGATTTATATATGCTGAACATGATGTCATATGGTATGGAATATCCAGAAGGAGTGAGCTACCGAAGCTGTGTCCTCCCTGAAGTTCTTACACATGCCAGGCATATGCAATGGTGGGGTGGGGGTACCTTCATAAATAGGACTATGGATAGAAATTGGTTAAACAAAAATTAATAATAATTTTCTATCAATTAAAGTATATTTTGATTCTAGGGCAAAGAGCAGAAAATCTACTGCTATATGGTTCTAAGAAAAGAACCATAGAATCATAGAATGGTTAGGGTTGAAAGGGACCTTAAAGATCATCTCGTTCCAAGCCCCCTGCCATGGGCAGGGACACCTTCCACTAGACCTGGTTGCTCAAACCCTCACCCAGCCTAGCCTTGAACACTCCCAGGGATGGGGCATCCACAGCTTCTCTGGGCAACCTGTTCCAGTGCTTCACCACCCTCTCCAGGAAGAATTTCTTCCTGATATCTAATCTAAACCTCTCTTTTCAATTTAAACCCAAACCCATTGCTTTCTATTTAAACCCATTACCCACTGTCCTGTCACTACAGGCCCTTGTAAAAAGTCCCCTCCAGCTTCCTTGTAGGCCCC
>NW_010244242.1:12858-38532 GCF_000690775.1 Eurypyga helias
GTGTCCTCCTTTTTATCCACTCTCCACCCAGCCTGTACTTGTGCTTGGGAGTGCCTCAACCCAGGTATGATTGTTACTTTCTGATGCCCTTCTTTTTAACTGGTTTCTTCTACCAAAGGATGTGGACTGATTTACTACACAGGACATAAGGACAGGCAGAGAATGAAGTCAGTGACAGAAATCTGTGATCTGTATGTTAAAATGTAATTTTTATGAACAAAATTCTCTTTATCTTAGTGATAATGTTCTTTCCTGAAGTATCAGAGCTAACTCCCCCAACTGCCCGTCCCCCCACCCCCCCGTCAAATTCCATCAGAAATCCAAAAATATTTTGGAATTACTTCTTAGTAAAGATAAAATATCTTAGAATCATAGAATCATAGAATGGTTAGGGTTGGAAGGGACCTTAAAGATCATCTAGTTCCAACCCCCCTGCCGTGGGCAGGGGCATCTTCCACTAGACTAGGTTGCTCCAAGCCTCATCCAGCCGGGCCCTGTAGGCATCCAGGGATGGCGGGGGGGCATCCACAACATCTCTGGGCAACCTGTTTCAGTGCCTCACCACCCTCTCTGTGAAGAATTTCTTCCTGATATGGTTATAGGATGACAGAATAGGTTGAGGTTGAAAGGGACCTCTGGAGGTCATCTAGTCCAAGTTCCCTCCTCAAGTAAAGACACCTAGAGCAGGCTGCCCAGTTCTCTGCCTCTGAAACAAGAATTTCCTGTCTTGTCAGCATTATTCAGTATAGTGCTATAATATTTCTTACGTAATTAGGAAATTAGGAATATCCGTGATTGCATTTTTTTTCATTGTGCACTATTTTGGGTTTCTGTGGAAAGGTTTAGGTAGTGGGAGGCTACAGGTTTGTCTTCTGTGAGAAGATGCCAGAAGCTTCCTCCATGTCTGCTAGAGCCAGAATCTGCTGTCTGTAAGATGGATCTGCCACTAGCTAAAGCTGCTCCAATCAATTAGTGATGACTGTAATGCCTATGTGATAACATATTTAAGAAGAGGAAAAAACTGTTGTGCAATAACAGCAGAGCATATGATTAAGATTTAATGTCGTGCAATAACAGCCAGAGGAGAGGAGTAAGAATACGCGAGAGGAACAGTTCTGCAGGCAGCAAGGTCAGCGGAGATAGAGCAGGAGGATCTTCCCCAGGTGCTGGAGCACAGATTCCCTGGAAACCAATGGTAAAGACCATGGTGAACATCATCATGAGCCAGGCTGTGCCCTTGCAGTCCATGGAGGGTAATAGTGGAGCACAAATGTACCCTGAAGCCCATGGAGAACCTCATGTGGGTGCAGATGGATGCATATAAGGAGGATGTGACCCCATGGAGAGAAACCCATGCTGAAGCAAGGTCCTGGCAGGACCGGTGACCCCGTAGGGGACCCATGCTGGTGCAGTCCACTCCTGAACAATGGCACCCCGTGGAAGGGACATGTGTTGGAGAAGTGTGTGGAGACCTGTCCCCCTTGGGAGGGATCCCACACTGGAGAAGGTCAACAGTTTGAGGTGGAAGGAGTGGCAGAGACAACATTGGGTGAACTGATTACAACCCCCATTCCTCAGCCCCCTGTACCACTTGAGGGATGGTAATAGAGAAATTGGAAGTAAAGCTGAATCCAGGAAAAAGAGAGGGGCGGGGTGTTTTAAGATTAGATTTTATTTCTCATTACCTTACTCTGGTTTTATTGGCAATAAATTAAATTAATTTCCCCAAGCCTGATCTGTTTTGCCTGTGACAGGAAGTGGTGACTGATCTCCCTGTCCATATCTCAACCCAGGAGCCTTTCATTATGTTTTATCTCCCCTGTCCAGCTGAGGAGGGGGAGTGATAAAGTAGCTTGGTAGGCATCTGGCATCCAGAAAGGCCAGCCAACCACACTCAGGAGCCATTTTCAGAGCATGTCTTCTACATCAGGCCCTTAATAAAATGTAACTATTCAAGAGATGAAGATGGTCTTAATCCTGCAGTCAGTAGAGTATATGATCACTCAGGCTGAGTCTTCAAAGTCAAACGTATATTTTCTGTGGCATTTTTTCTTGCCAGTAAGAATTTGGATAAATGGATACTAAAATCACAATGAGGATCCACAGGTAATCCACCCAGAATAGGCTGAATGTTTGGATCACTAGTTTTATGGATTATAGCCTTTTGAGATAGTTGCAAACCATAATTAGGTCAGGTTAAATATTTATTCTCTTAGGAACACAAGGCAAATATTTTACAGTGTTTGAGCAATCTCAGACCTCATACGCAGTTCACAGTATAAGTGGACAATTGACAGTCATTCTTACTATATTGCATCAAAGCTTAGAAAAGTGCAATTTTGGTTCATAGGTTGCATATAAAAGTTCAGAACCACAATGGGACTATGCACACATGTTATTAATGGGTGTTGCAGGTAAGCTGTCTCATAAGTCTCTCCCATAACACCAATCATAATACAAAATTTCTCCACCACTCACTGCTAGACATATTTCTTCAGATGTCTTTTTTTCTGACCCAGGAATCTGAAATGTTTTATTAAACACCAGGTCAGTGCATAGTGGTTAATAGGCTTTTACAGAAAAGAAAAAAGGCATCATCATTTGTATGAAATAATTTTTAAAAGTACCTCTATTAACATTTGCATGAGACTTGTTAGGTTTTCTCTGAATATTTGATAAACTATGTTATACAGAACATCAGGTACTGTGAGTCTCATTACTAGGTTTCAGAGGGAGATAGCTGTTCCATCTGTCTACAAGACAATTGGCTCCTAAAGGATACTGCACTTCTTTGTGTAAATATATATATTGAATGCAAAAGTTAATTTCACATGCTATAAACTGTAAGGGATTTTTATACTTTTTATCATAACTTTTATGTGCCTCAATTCTGTGTAAATCTTAAGTTCTACTCTGCAAGTATTTTTTGTAATTTCTCATGCACATATTTTCCATAGCAAGCAGGAAGAGAGACATTAATGTAAATAATTTTTAATAGGATGTCTTTTGTGTGTTCAACAACATTTTTAATAAAAATAAAAAGCTAAAGGATCTTTTTCAAATTCATGATGGCTCCCAAGTTCCTTAAAAAGAAGTTTATTATTTTAGAGCTTGAAGGACACAACTGAAAGGAAAGATATTGTCTAAAATGTTGCCTCTATTCTGTACTGTTTCTTCCCATTCCTACATAAAAAGACTTAAAATGTTAAAACTTGTGTCATAGTTATTAAAGCTATTCTCAAAATAAACATGTGATAAACCTTAAAATATTTTTGGGTTACATTTTAAATCAAGTAATTTCAAACAGTTGTTATGTTAAAGACTGAAAATTGTGTATTTAGTAGAAACACCAACAGAATTTGAAATCTAGCACTGGCTGTGCACTGACTGGAGGGCAAAAAGCCAGAAGTTTCTGAATTCTAATCTTGGCTGTTAAAATGTTTTTCTGTATAGCTTTTGGCAAGTCAGTTAGATTTTCTGCATTAGTATGTTTAAACTTTCCTACAGCCTTACACGTTTCTTCTGAGAATTAGTTAGCCAAAATATATAGAACATTTTAAGACTATAGAATATGCTGCATTTTTCTTACTTCATAAAGCCATCATTTCATTATATGGTATGATATAGCCATATAACTTTCATTTCCAGGTGTGAATTGGGGATATATCATTTCCACCAAACAGGGAAATTAGCAATTTGGCTAACAAATTCATCCTTCCAAATGATATTAAAAATCTGCAAACTTAGTACAGAAAATACTCTTTATCAAACTTCCATATGTCTCAGACTACTAAAGCTACAGAGAAAAATAAGACCACATTTCAGTGAAAGGGAATATGCCAATTTGAAGCCAAGAACATTTAATAAAACTTCCTGAAAGAAAAATCTATCAGACTGCAGACAAAACCTCCCAGAGGTAATAAAACCCAGAAACCCCAATGCATGGAACATTTTTACTGATCCTAACCTGATCAAAACCTTTGTAAATGAACAATAAGGATCAATGTTGAATGGACATGGATGCAGACTAGATAATCTAATAAGTCTTCTCTTCTTTTAACTTCTGTATATATATGGCAAATTAAATAAGCACTGGGACATACTGCCAGCACTCAGAAAATAGCATATGAGGGAATCAAGGTACTACCCTTGAAAGGAGAGAACACTAGAAAAAAGATTGTCCTAGCAAGTTTGTAAATAAAAAATTTCAAAAATTAATGTGTTCCAAGCTCATTATAGGAGAAAATAACATTCAATATTCATATCAGGGATGAGTAGACATGGGATAATTTTTTTCAAAAACATTATGCACTTCCACTAGAGAACAGGGATATCACTAGGAAATGTGTTTCAAATGAAGGAGTGATTTAGATTAGTAAATAGGACTACTTTGTATAAAGTAGAGGTTAAAAGAATTTTTTGCAAACAGCATTTTTTTCATGTGAAAGTGAAATCTGTGATGCAGTGATATTTAAATTCATATATCATTCCTTTGAGTTGTCCTTACATACTATAGAAAAGGTTTTATGAGATCGTTGCCATCAGGTAAAAAAATACTGTGTACTGTTTTAGTAAAGATAGATTTAAGTCCAAAACTGTGGAAAATATTTAAGAAACAGTAGGAGGCAAAGAAATAAAAAGGAAAGATTAAGCTTTACAAAGCAATTTTCTCTTCTCTGTGTAACAGAGGGAAGGAGGATGGCAATTTCCCAACATGTAATTTCAGAATATTCTGAATGTTGGAATCTTTCTATAAATTCAGACCAAAAGTTCTTCAGTGGTTTAGAAGATGCAGAAGATTCTCCACAATGATCACAGGATGCAGTCACTCCACTATTTTTTTATAATTAATTATTTATTTTTGTCATAAAATTAGGTGAAGTCTTTCTCAAGAGACTGCTGGTGATGGTATTTTGTTTCTTTGTTTGGTTGCTTATTATTATTATTTTCCTGGTTATATTTTGCCAAGAATAAGATTTACTCTAAAATAGCCATTGATTTATGGCTGTCACTCTCTCTCATATGCACTAGCCAGCAGATTATTTTAGCTTTAAAATTCATAATCTGTTTCAGCAGTTCCATATAATTCAGTGTAATAAAAAGAAATCTTAAATACTGACACTGCTGTTGTTTGCTACATTAGAAGAGATACCAATTCTACAGAACACATCTAATTTTTTAAATAATCCACACAAAATATTAATAGAGTTATTTCAGTGACTACAGAGAAGTACTACTACTAACTCTATTTGGGATTCAATACTGTGCCCAGCTCTTAAGCAACAAAGAACTTATGTAAAATTCCTGCTACATGTTTTGATGTTATGTCATGGTTTGTTGCACATTTGATAAGATGAACCACAGTCAGGTTATTAAATGTCATATGTCACAAACGTGAAGGCATCAGAAAAACAAGTTCTGTACCTTCTTTTTCCAAAATATATAATCCAATCAAGAAATTACTTGAAATCAGCCATAAACAGTTTATATTTCTGGAAACAGCAGTGGTTTTGGACTGCTCAGACAAGCTTTGCAGAAAGCCTGAGACACTTGGAGAATTTTATGCAGAACTGTGTATTGTGAATAACCGAACATTCAAAATTATTCTGCTGAAGTTTTTTTACATATATTATTGTTCTGCTCTGTTTTTTATTTGCAAAACAATCTATCACTCACTGTCTTTTAGGACAAAGTAAAGTCCTGTTAACCATAAAAACATACAGCAGCAGGTGGAACAGCAGGCATTTCCTATTTGGCCTTGTCTCTTAAATAAGTCTTACAGTGGACATCAATACATCTTGGCAGTACAGGATGACACATTCATTGTGTTATGCAATCATTAGTCTATACCTAGGTGGTTGATTGAAAAGTGGTGCATATATTAATATTATTTGATTGCAAAAAATGGTATATTATGAGCCTATATATACACTGAATAAACATTAAGAAAATCTGCTCATTTATGGACCATCAGTTTAGAGTAACATTCTAGAAATACATGATCGGTTCCAGTAACAGTCTTCAAACTATGCAGTTTTTCGCTTGCTTTCCTTGATAATGACATCGTTTGTTCTTAAATTACAGTATCTGCTCCTCAAATGAGAGCTCCACTTCTTCCCCACACAGCCAAGCAATATAGCACTTAGCTTCTTTCATGTCCAAAGTCCTAGCAAATGTGCTGTTGTTTTAACTGAAGTGACAAAAATAAAACAATCTAAACTGCTTTAATTTCTTCAACCTCTCCCTTTTGTCACTGTACTTCAGAAGTGAATTTACAAACTACTGCATTGTATTTTTAATGTGCATTTGAAGTTATTCAGCTAAAGCCTTTCTGGATTCTTTTAAGAGTGACTGTGACACCTCAAGGTGTATGCGGAAGTCTAAACTTATCTACCTATGCTATCTCTTAGAAACTGTACAGTGGGGATTTCCAGGACAGTATTCTTCAGTCTACATACTTCAGTTAAAACATTTACTCTAACTTTTCATCCATAAGCCACTAAAAATGTTGACTTAAATGCCTCAAGTCTCCCAAAATGTACCTGAAACATGATTCACTTGATTAGCCTGATTTAGTTTAGTGCTATTACAACATACAAAACAGATAATAAAGACCAATTAAAAGACAAATAATATTTAACCACCCTTTCACAAGTGACAGGCTACTTAGACCAACAGGTGAGTATCATTACACAGCAAATGCCAGGTAGCAGGACCTGGAAAATACGGTTTCCCCATTATATTTTTTACAATGATTTCTATCAAAAAGGTTGTATGAGGACCCCCCCACCCAGAAAAACAAAACCTACATACCAGTGACATTTCCAGCACAACAGTTCTGTCTCCTTTCTCACAAAGAATTCTTACAGAGGAAGGAGGAATTCAGCTGACAAGAATGAGAGCTGCAAATACCTACCTCTACAGTTATCTGAAAATTCAGAGCACCTGTTTGCAGCCCATCTGTATATTCAGGAATGGTCTTAATGCTGGGATTTTCAACAGTACTAGTCTACATCTTCAGGTGCTACAAATCTATTTAAACGACCAGATCATCAGAAAAGTTACTTTCAATTGATAAGTTAATTCAGGTAATCTTTATTCTCTGTGAACATGACATCTTCTTAGCTAGAAAGAAAAATCTAGCAAGTTCTGTAGTACAAGCTAAAGATAGTAAGAATAATGGGACTTTCAAAAAATTTAAATGCCTGATACTTCTTAAAAATTTACCTTTCAGATTACTCTTCTGCAAAATTATATCCTGAAATTCAATTATTATCACTTTGATTAATTTACTAATTCTAAATTATATTCAGTAGTGTTATGTGTAATGAAAATCTTGTTCTTAGTCTTATGTCTGATTAGTGGTACTGTTTAAAGATGGTATTGTTTAAAAACCTCCACTGTGTATGATGAACCACTTTCTCAAATACCAATGTGGATATAATACAGACTTCTGAAACATAGATCACAAAACACTTTCTGAGGTGTGAAATTGTCTCTCTTTTCTAGAAAGCAATGGGACTTGCTCCAGGATAAAGAATGGAAAATAGATAAAACCTGACACATAGGATTCCAGCACTTCTAAGGGCAGATCCACAGCAGGAACATGTTCCTTCTGTCAGATAGTGAAATAAATAATTTCTCTTTCAACATTTGATAGAAGAAAAAAACTGTTTAAATTTGAGAGTATTATAAGAAAGCCCAGTTTACTGACTTTGAAGATTTTAATAAAATCTGGAGCATATGCTTTCAGCATGAGAGATGTTTTATAACATGTCTTTTCTCCTGATATGCAGTTATTTAAAAATATATACAATACCAATTGCAGTTCTGATTTGTTAATAGTTTATAATTACCCTGTACATTGTAAAATACTGAACCAAACTGCAAAATAGTGAACAATTGGAATATGTCATGGTTTTTAGGGTTAAGTAAAAGACATTTCAGTTAAAAGTAGAAAATAACATGTTTTAAACTTTTCCTGCAATCCAACATCTCTCTCAACATAAACTTGCAAGAATAATCAAGGCCAGACCTAGACAAGCTGTGAGTGACCTAGAGGAAACTGTCTGCTGCTGTATTTGCTAAGCAGGTATACAGTGTCATAAAAGCCTGATATGCCTTTAAATTTGATCCTCATGCATTTACCTGATTTATCCGTTCATCAGTTTGCTATGTCACCATGTCCTTCATTAGCTCGTGTCATCAATAGACTAAATACAATTATTTGACTATGAATAAATTGGGTATTAACCTCCTCCCACAGTGAAATAGCCTGGAAAAGTTGTCACAGAAAGCAATCCCTAATGTGACCTTAAGCTTTTCCTTCTTGTTAATTTTAATTAACTAACATGTCAATCAGATTTCCAGGGCATTTTTTTTTCTAGTCATTATCACTGTTTTTGTAGATCTTTATTTTAATCTATGTATTAGTACCTTTGCCCAGTTGAGTGTGGGTGCGCGTGTGCGTGTTTTCCTATCAGGTTACTCAGGCAATCTGCAAAACTGTGAAAGATCAACAATGCCATCTGCAGGTATAAGGTAACTCCTGGTCTGGAGACACACTTGCTGTAGCTTTTTCCTTTCCCTTTCTTTGAACAGGCTGTTTCTCCTAGAATGAATTCAAATGGTATTCATACCTCAACAAATTTTGGTCAGACCCAAACTGTGTAGTTCTGTCTTCCCAAAAAGGACCTAGATACAAGGATTATTGTTTAGTTCTGTTTGCTATTAACCTATACAAAGACTGAATGTTTCTTTGACCTTTATTACATCTACTCAAAAATATCCAGGCTGCAAAATGAAACTGGGTAGCCTGTTAAAGAATACTTTTTCAGCTTCCTAGTATTTTTGCTTTTCCAGCAAGTTTGTGAATAGAGAATTGCTTTTCTCATGATCTGTCACTTTCTTCTATTTTCAAGTGGAGCTTGTAGCAAACCCTAAAAGTATGCATATGCTATAGTTGCTCCCAGTTTCTTGTATTTTCCATTTTTTCTGACATCTGTTTTGTGCAAAATTTCAGGCATGGAAGGGGTGAGGTATAAATCTCACAGAGAAGGATAACTAGCATGGCAGACTGGGTAGACTACTGGTAACATACCATTCAGAGTGTTTAATGTTCGTTTGTTCCAACATGTCCAGTTACTAAAAGTTAATCTTTGTCTCCCAATTGAAGTGGAAGAACACATAATAAAGTGAAATTTGAAACTATGAGGAAATGTGTACACTAGTCATAAAAGTGATGAGCTTCCTATGAACAACCTATGAAATAAAAAAACCTCCTACTATAGGTTAAGTTGTTACTAGAATGAACAAAATCTTACGGTCAGAAACCAGAAACTTCTAAATATTCCTCTGATCCTTTGAATGAATCAGTGGTCCTTGACAAAAGCAAAGGGATTTTTACTCACTCTCTGCATGTGTAACATTAGAATACTAATGCATACTTCTCACAAGGGAATTGGGAGCTTTTGATTAGATAATGTTAGTAAGCTGTTCTGAGTCTGTAAGTAGCAAAGAATTATTCTTAAGATCAAACTCAGTTATATATATATATACTTCTTAGAGAATACAAAATTAATTGTCCTTTAGAAAACTTCTAAGATCAAGTACTTTTGTGAGCGAAAATTAATCCCCTTGAGTATGCCAAATCAACTGGAAGGTTTGACTCAGAAAGGAGACATTTACCTCAGTTGAATCAATTTAGGAATCTGTTACAAATAAAACAAAGGCAATTTGATCCTTTCAAAATCACTGACTTTTTTCCCTAGTTTATTACTATGAAATAGAAATTACATTGTGAGTGGATTTATTTCAACTTTTAATAACTTCCTAAAATAATAACTTTGAAATTCTTAAGAATGGACATTTTGGATTACAAATCCAAATAAATAAAAGATCTTAAATAAAAGAAGGAGATATGTTTCACAATTGTATTTAGATGTGTTTTGTGATACGAGAAAATATTGCAAAGGTGTTAGATAAGCAAAGATAAACATACACCAATTCATCAGCTGTTCTTTCTGACTTCAAAAAAATGCAGCAGATTTTAAAATATTTACAACATATTTCTTAAAAGGTAATTAATTTATATAACTTCATTCTTATTCTTAATTTGGCCTCTACATTTTTAGAGACCATCACCCACAGCTAATGGCCAGATGCAGTTGTAAGTAGCTATCTCCCACAGCGTGACAACATTATTTTATATAACACCATTTTTTCCTGCCTCTTTATACCCTGCTCCCCCCAGTCTTTTGAATTTAGTGAAATTAATTTGAATTATATTCTGAAGTGGTTTTTAAAAGCATTTAATGAACTGGCTGCATGATAACATTTCTGTTGACCTTGTAAACATAAATGTCAGATTCCATGCTGCACCTCTAACAGGCATGAATGAACCAGCAGATGCAGCAGAAGAGTGAAGAGGCTGATTAGCTCTAAAGTACCTTTGAGACCACCAAAACCAAAGTGCTGTGAAGGACAATTAGCATTACACTGCCTTTCCTGAATTATTCTATGGGTCATAAGGCCACAATGAATCTCAGTAACACTTCACATTGGAAGATATACTATGCTTCTGAGGAAGTGCTTTGTATATATCTCCTACAGCCCACCTACTGACAGAATCCTTCATCCCTGAGCTGTCTTGAAAAGTCTTTTTCTACCCTCTCCAGATCACTGTGTCACAAAATGTACCATCCATGTTCAGAAAAAAGGGGAAATCATAGTTTATCTTTCCTTTTCCTGATTCTGATTAAAGTAAATCAGACAGGAAACTATAGTATAAGTTTTTTCCTGTGCTGTTCTGAGTTAATATAGCACAGAAGTAAATGGAGAGTTGTTTATTGATTTTTTTTTTTTTTTACTTTGGTAATACTTGCAGTTAGGGTAGTTTAAAATTGTGTTTGTGACCTTCAAATAAATGTTGTTTAGCAGGAAAACTAAAAAGGTGTTAGCATTTCTAAAGGGTTTGAAGTACTACCATTTAGATAAAATACTAGAGAGACAGGTGGACATTTAGGTGCTTATCAAAATTTCTTTGAGTTGATTTTCATTTTTCTAGTGTTAATATCAAGCGTCCTGCCTCAGGGTTTAAACCAGCTGTCTAAAGAGAACTTAAACCACTTTTTCCCTTTACTTCTTATATATTAAACCCCTCCTCTCCAACCAATGCCATCTCTTGCATATAGCATAGCATATTGCTCTCCTCTGATGCATCAGTATTGCTGAATGCCTCAACCAGCTTAGCGAGAGATCAGTGCCACAGTAGGGTGCCTTCCATGTTCCTAAGGATGAAAATATACATAAAAACTGAAATCCATTATTTAGGGAAAGTGGTTTTGACTATTCCACTAGACATAACATACTCTGAAGTCTACCTTTGAAGGGTAGCAATATTTAACCATCCTATTTATTTTCAACTTCCTTGAACTCAGTATATTCCATTTGGAGAATAACTCAGTTTTGGTCCACTTTAGAAAAATACTGGCTCACTTAGTTTCCTACTATTCAATAATATTTTTCACATTAACAAGGGATTTTCATGGTGACTATGGTCAAAGGAAAGACTATTATTCCATTTAGATTTAAGAAATAAAGTTTTTATTCTTTTGTAATCTGACTTCAAAAATATGTTTAAATCTTAACCCTAATTCCTATATAGTTCTCCTGGATGTACAATTCTTTGTTTGGATGGAACTTATAAAAGATCAAACAAAGCTGTCTTAGCCTACTTATCTGACAATTACAAGGAAAAGCTTCATGCCACATATAGCTTTTTTCACATTAAGAGATGTACAGGTTACTATGTGCCATTATTACTAACTATAGTAGTTAGATACTATCATTATTTTACTATCTTGTCATCTTTTTGGATTTATACCTATTAAGCTTCATTGATTCCTTCTTCTCCTTCCCTCAGCTAAAACACTCTAAAGGCAAAAGCAAGCCCACCTACAATCCTGGGCTAATAAGCCAGGACTTTATCACCTAAAATAGCATTTCAGAAAGCCTCATTATCTTCTACGTACTAATCTGTCATACTGTCAATCTCACTGAGTTATTTCAGAAAAGCATACTTTCTAGCTGAGAAACCATCAAACAAAGTATGGTTTCTCACACAGGTTATCCTTCTTCATTCTCTGAATGTTCAACTTACCTTCGTCTATAATGAACCCAGATCTGCTAAACCAAGTTGGACGGAGTGGATTAGTGCTAATAGGATATTACTCATTATGGAAAACATTTTACCTCTGAGCAAGCAGTAGAAAATAGAAAGTCAGATGACTTCTAACCTTGTTTTATATTCTTGAATAATGTCATCATTATTAATAAATGGTCTTAATGTTTTCTTATTCTCAATACTTTGTACAGACTTCCTGAATTTGTACCAGTTGCCAACTCTGTTTCTATGCAGATCCTGGAAAAAAAACCCAAACCCCTGCAAAAAGAAACACACCTTGTCCAATTGATATCACATTAATCTTTAAACTAACTGAATGTGTGGGAAAACAGATTATCTGAGTCTTCTGTTATTTTAATTTATATGTCAAACAGAACACTTTGTTTCCTATTAAGTCCTTTGAGCACATTTTAAGATAACACAGCAGTGCAGTTCACAGGGAATCATCCATGGAGCAGAGCCAGAGCTACACAGGATTGTTGTTACCTAAAGGAAAGATAGGAAGTTTAGAAGTGTTTCCTTTACACTTTTCTTCAATTTTGTTTTGTTTCTCTGGTAAGAAATAGTCTCTGGTCATGAAATAGCTGGGGAAAATGAGGGACACTTTTCAGCAATGCTGCTTGTTTTTCAGCTAGTGAAAAACAGAAATTTTCTTTTACAGTGAAACTGCTTTGCACTTAGCAGAATCCAGACGTGTGAATCACAGCAGATGAAGGAGATGCTGATTAAAGCATAAATTCTGCTTGCTGCAACATTTTTTTTTTTTTTCCTTGCAGGCTCTTTCTTATCTTTGTCATCGTCAAATTCTGACTCATACTGAGAAAAGCTTGGAAGAAAAGTGTATACGTGTGGGTGTCTTAACATCTGGAGTAAAGCATATAAGAAAAGATCATTTGAAAAGACAAAGAAAAGACATTGTGTTTTTTCCATGAAGGACCAAATCCCATGGAACTTATTCTTGAAACACAGACTGACCATATTATATCTTTGCAAAAGCTGTAGAAACCTGATACTTCAGAGGGACCTACTGTGCATGGACAATTCATCTGTACAAAGACTGTAATTCTAACATGTCCTAGATACACTGTTTTCACTGTGAATACACAGAATGATTACTGTATTAGTATGGTTTGTCTAGGATTCACAGAGTTTTTAAATGGTAAAGAATTGCTCTGTGCGCAAACTATACCTAATTGTCTAAGATTTCTGGGTACTGGTCTTTCATATGTATGGAAATCTCATAGCACTGTCTGAAGTCATATTATTGAACAATTTCTAATAACTTTTAACAATATTCATTTAATCAACTTCTTCCCTGGAGGAAAGAAAGAGAAGAAGGAATGGGAAACAAAGTTTTCCTTAAATAAATCTGTGTAGTTATGTAACTAAGGTGTTGTTAGATCATACATAGATTTTTATGTCTGAGCTAATACCTCAGGCACATCTTGAGCATAAAATAGGTAAAGTAGATATCTAAAATACATTGGTTGACCTGAAGTCAAAAAATAATGTCAAAATTACACTTGACTAAAAAAATAAAAATGCAGAACAGCATATATATTAGACAGATACCCATATTGCAATGTCTGCTGCTTGGTAAGAAGAATCTCACAAAAACTAAGTATATAATGATTGTTCTTAGTCTTCAAAGCCTTAATGCCTTACAGGTTTTATATGTGCATGCTCTGTCTGTTGTCTAAAATTATAAATGTTAATGTTTAAACTACTTATAATTAGCAAACATGCTGAGTAATTTTCCAAATTCAAAACCTGTTACAGATTCAGTCATCAAACTAAAGTAACATGGAACACAGGTACTAAATATCAGGAGAATACTTAGCTCAATTTTTTTTGAAGTATAACAATAAACAGGAGATCAAGTTTCAAAGTAGATTTTAATGCTGTATTATTTTGGATCCTGTCATGCCCTATATGGCTGAAAGTATCTTCTTTATTTTCACCATATAATGATGTATTTTCGGTCCTGGTGTGGCATATATTTTGTGTATTAATGGAACACTTTATTTTGGTTTGCTTTATTTCAAATCACATTTCTCAGATGGGTATTTATGAATTAATTTTATTCTGTGTATATAAAATACTTGATTTTTTCCTACTCTAGTATATTAGACAAAAAGCTATTTTTGATTTTTTTCTGAAGCAGTCAATTGGCCTGTTGTTAAAGCTAACGAGATAATCAATCCAGTGGTCTCACAGGAGCATTTTAGAACTGAACATCAGGCTTGTCACTTTAAAACACGAAGTTAAGTTTTACCCTGAAGCACAGTCAACCACATTTTCATCAGTGAGTTTACACTCATGCATTCAGCAGCAGGGACTGAAAGAACACTTGGTTTTCTAAAGGTCATGGTCTAAACCCAACAATGAATTTTAATTTTTGTGACACTTGATACTACAGTGCCAAAAAGTTAAGCACCAAGATTAATTCCCCTGATTTTCTAATTCCTTCTGATTAAGTACATATAGAGGTTCAACCCGTGTGTGAGGCAGCTAAATAGTGCTTAGGTAAGTGGTCCCTGCTTCTGACACAACTTCTCATCTTTCTCCTGACTTAAAGAACAAAACTAGTGAAAGAGAAACAAAGTATGAGCAAGCTTCCTGTTGCCCTGAAAAGCACATGAAGTACAATCAGCCACAATAAGCAGGTACCATTTTTACTGAAACTAATGTTGAAGAAATAATACATGAGACAGGCAGGGGGGATTGAACAAGGAATACCTTGGAGAGAATGGTGTATAATATAGGGGATTACCATTCCCTGTATTTATGAGCTGTTTCAGCAATGACAAAAGATGTATTTCAGTCCAAATATTTTTATCCTAATTTACAGAAATAGGAGTTTTGAGCTTTTTCACTAACATGTAATAGGAGGAACTGTGAATAAGGACAGCTAGGATATAATTAAATTCTCCATTCTTCACTGTTCTGCAGTCTGAATCTAGCATGGAAAAGTAGTAAGACCCTTCTTTAGGCATGCATATTTTAGAGGAGGCATTAGTTTTATAAAGAAACTTTCATAAAAGCGGATGCATTACACAAACTAGTCTAGTCTAGTCTAGTCTAGTCTAGTCTATTCCATTCCATTCCATTCCATTCCATTCCATTCCATTCCTTATTTTTCAGTGGGGCAATAATATTGCTATTTGAAAGCTGGAGCACAAGGAAGGAATTGAGAAAAGTTTAAAAGAATTAGCCAAAGTTAACAATTTCAATCACTTTCCTGAATTCAGGGCGATGAATTCCATTTCAGAGGTCTGATTCAAATGGGAGCTGAAAACTTGTATGTGTGACCTGTAAATGTTATCACAAACAGTGACAGTATTTGACAAATAGTCTAATCACTACAGTGTAGATCAACACATTTTTCTTTGCTGTAATAAAATGTCTCTTCTTAGAAAGCATATGGATTTATACTTTTCCAAATTCATATAAAATCTTAGATACACGTTAACCTTTTTTTAGTCTAAAAGACGTGAAATGTTTCACAAGACAAATATCCATACTATTTTAAACAATATGTCTGCACTGGTCATACATTATTTTCAAGGGTTTAAGCATTTACAGTTTCTTGCCTCTTTTGGGGCAGCTGTCTTGTTTAAAAACAAATTTAGCCTCTCTTTTATCAAAAAAGACACACAAAATAATCAATATTGAAAGCCAGTCTGTTACAAAAAGGCTGATATAAAACCTAGTAACAGCCTTTCCCAGGTGACAATTGGTACAGCAACTGTATACACATCTCAGAGAGCACCAGTGCCAAATTATGAATATTCCTGTTGCAACATAATATATGTAAAGTTGAAAAAGAAAACATGCTTTCTGGAATAGGCAATTTCCATAATTAAAAAATGAACTCCGCTAGGACTTTTCACATTCATCATTTCAATCCTCAGGCCATTTAGCAACAGCCAGTGAAATTACTAATACACCATTACTGGAACTGAGCAGTGACACAGACTTCTGTTTGAAGATGAGGAAGGATATTTTATTCAGTAGCTTTTTTGTCTATGTATATTTAAAAAAATCTGATTTTTTTTTGTTTCAGGTGAAGCTAAAATTAACAAAAAAAATCAATTATCTTTGTGAGTGTTGGAGTACATTTTTCAGAAATTAAGTTATTACAGTTTTAATTTATTTTTAAAAATCTAAAATTATTGTCATAAAGTTTATTTTAATTCCAGAAAAATGGAATTAGAAAATATATATTTATGTGATCAAAACGTTCAAATTGAACTGTTTAGTCTCTGTGATAGCACAGACTGTAGCTGCATTACTCTAGTAATATAATGCAAGTGATATCTCTTTGTAAATTATCTTTGCATTTCAAGCAATTGCCTCATATTTCAAACTTCTCTGTGGTTAACCCATAATGAAACCTTGCTCATCGATTTGTGTTTATTCATTAAATAAGTTTGACCTGTGAAAATACCAACTGAATCACTTTCACATAATGTCATGCTCCTGTGAAGGGTGTCTGTCACACTGGAAAATAATAGTAAAAGTAATAACAATAATTAATAATAAATACAATGACTGTTCCCCAATTTATTTTAGAAAAAAAAATTGTATTTGTTATATTTATGGTTATAATTTGTATTAATATCGGCTGTATTTATAAGATGATTAATGTCTTTTTTATCAAAAAGCAAACAGCTAAAATTTCAATAATGTGCACATAGAGAGGGCAGAAATATATGAAAAAAAGTGAGTATCATACTTTCTCTTTTCTTTCAAGTCCAGTGATGGAAAGGATGGAAAAGGGTATATAAACATAATGTAAATTAATTTTACATAGTTGCTTCTTGAATAAAGTTAAGTGAAATTTTCATGGTATTCAAGTTTGTTAAGCTAAAAGAAAAATAACGCTAATAAAAATGTTGGTAGGGAATATTCCATGTAGTATTTAGCTAAAACTAAAAATATGATAGAATTAAAGAAGAAATCACAGAATTATATATACAATAGTTTTAATGAATGTCTAGAACATAAAAGTGACCTTCACTTGATTAGGAGTTTTAAATTCGCATCATGGCAAGACATTTTCCTTGGAACAATTAAATTATGAACTGTACCTGGATTATTCACTTTCTTTATTTTCCATTGTTCTCTTGCACAGAACCTGTAGATTTCATTATGTGCATTCAGGATAAATCTGAGGTCAGATTTAAGTTACAAGAGCTTCACTGAAATGCTACATAGCTATGTAATATTTATCACCTGTATTTAGAATGTTCTTGAAATCTAAGAAAAATAGTGTGGCAAGCAGATTATATATATCTTAGTTGTTTTCAAATCTGGATTTCAATAGAAATTCAAAGGAACATTATCCACATGAAAGATAGTATATCTGAAAAAAAATTTATTACTTGATTTTGCAAATATTTTAAGAAACAAAATGCATGCCTTGCAAAGTATTTTTAAATTCAGAAAATCCAAACATTTGGGTTTGCAACAGTTGTTTAACATAAAAGATTATTACTAAGGTTCAAACTTCCAAATTCCCTTTTTTGCTATCCAATGGCTCAAAACAGACTACAAAATACATTAATCCCATAATTAATTCCCCAGCTACTAATAGATGGGGTATTCATAGATGCTCTCATGTTTAAAAATTAGAAACTTCACACACACACCCCTAAGGTATTCATATATTGTGGTTTTTAATGCCTACAAATCACTTAGAAGATGAATAGCTAGGCAAGTAATTTACAACAAATTATTCAATGGGTATATCCTGTTTTATTTCCATTTTTTTACAATCAGATCAGTTACTAGTCATGCTCTACTTAGATCTTAGTTCAGTACAGTATTTACAACCCATCATGTAAAAAACAGGAAGTAAAGAGAGAGCAGTTTGTAACAACATCCACTTGCTTAAAGATAGGTGAAAGCTCAGTAAACTTACAAAACAAACAAGGTTTTGTCATAAAACATCAAAGGGAAGGTTCAAAGTGTTTGACTTTCAGAATTAATTCTCAGTCCTTAGATGTTAAATCAGGCTAATCACATTCATCTTAAGGTTTTTATTTAAAATATTATTATTAAATTCTATCAATTTTTCCTTCATTAAAACATCTGTCATCTGTTAAGGATTAAATGTGAAAAGAACAATGGTACTCTATCTCTTTGATACAAAGTGATAAACTAACACTTCTGAAAATGGTCCGAAATATTAACTTTCAAACCCACTAGCAGTGATTTCTAGTAATGCTTGACTGAGAGATGTTTTTATGATTCATTATTAACTAACTTTTTGCATACTGAAAATGAGCTTGCATTATTAGAGTAATTATTATTCATGTTAACAGTAGTCAGAAACCCAAGGTTGCAACTCCACTAGGCTGTAGTGTGACTTCTTGCAAATCCTATCATTTCTCCATGCCACAACTGATCTCTAAAAAAGTAGTAATTCCCTTCCTTTCAGAACTGCTGCATATTGCATTGGGTTCTTGTTTTAACTCACTGCTGCAAAAAGCTACACTTTTCTATAAATGAAATTCTAGTGTTTTAAAAAATAATCATTTTAAGTGGTTATTTTAACTTACTGTTATACACAGAACTAAATGCCTTAAACAGCACTGTGAGTCAAGATTCAGACTGTTTTGACATCAAATATGTTTGTATAATTCTGTCCACATAAATTACAGAGACAAATCAGTTTCCATGAAGAAATTATTTATGATTGTTTTTCCTTTTTTCCTTTTTTCTTTTTTTTTTCTTACCAAGTTGTAAACATGATTAAGTGTTTGGTTTTGGGTTTTTTGTTGTTGGGGTTTGTTTTTTGGTTTTTTGGTGGGTTTTTTAGGTTTATACTGGCTGTTATGAGAGATAGCATTGTAAAACCAGAAAAAAAAGAGTAAAATTAGGCCAGTACATGTATTTATCTACATAAGTATGTTACAAAATGAATGCCAATGAAGGTACATATTTGTTCCTCTTAATTTCTTTTATTAGATTTGGTTTATTTATTTTATATCTGTAACATTTTTTCCCTTTGAGAAGTGAACAGTTGCATATTCTGATATTTTAATGTGCAAAAATGTAGAAGACCATGGACAGATTCTGGGTCTAATGTGACCTTGTAACTCTTTAATTGTACGTAAGTGTGATTTATGTAACTGAAAGACATGATGGGCCCTATCAGTGGTACCTGACTGGTGACAGTCCTTGGTATAGAACAGGAGGACACAGGAGGGGTATGAGAAGTTCAGAAATCTGAGTCAAACATAAAAGAAGGAGGAATCTCTTGATCAATCTGGTCAAATGACTTCTCAGTGCAGGTGACTGCATAAATTTCTTAACATTAATACTTTCATCTTTAAATAATATTTATTGCTTTTTTTCCTAATATTCTTCTTGAAATATATACTCTATATTAATCTTTTAATTGTTAGAAATCTGCTGGTTTTCAATCTAAATTAAATTGTGCTTATTTTAATCTCTGTTTTTCTTTTGCTTATGCTTGAGTTTAGCTTTATCATTTGAACTCACATTTTTTTTCTAACTTTTATCTCATACGGGTTTTTGTGATGTACTTGCAAAGAGCAATCATACATTCCCTCAGTCTATGGTTTGCCAAGCTCTCTTATTCTTCTCGGTAGGTTTGTCTTCCCTTTTTTGTTCATTGTAATAGCCATTCTGTACATGTACTGAGGACTGACATCATGGTGACAATCTTTGAACAAATTCTTACAAATTATTACAGATAAAAATATCCTAGGCTTTGCAAAATGACATTAAAATTAGATGAAAACACCTTTCCTGATGCACTCAAGATTCTCAATTGCCTATTTCATGCCCACATTGGTCGTTCAAATTGACAATGTAACTGGCAAATATGCCTATCTTCTCCTCTTTGCTTAGTCCAATCATCCAGTCATCAGACTGTAGACAAATCTGTACTGTTAGTCCTTGCCCTTCTTTATATTCCATTTTATCCACTTCTGTGGTAGCCCACTAACACAATAATAAATATATGTACATAAACAAAACAAGTTCTGGATTTTAGTCAGGAAAAGGATAAATTAATAAAATCTAGTTTATCCAAACAATAGCTAGATAAAATATAAGCAGTTATTTTTTTATGAACGTTATTTTCTACTATACCACTCACTTCAATCTCATTCTGTGGTAATGGTGTCTTTCTGTCATTTCATTAACATACTTTTCCTTTATATGTTCCCAACCAATAAAGAAAACTCGGTTGAAGTGCAGCATCAAATTTGTGCTTTAGTTACTTCACCTGTCCTGTTCCTTCAGCCCAAGCATTCTTCTTTCATTAGTGCTGAGTCTCTCTTTGGTCAAGTTCTTTACCTTCTAACCCTTTACACTAAGCACCATCTTCTTCAGCTTTGTTAAAAATGAACAAATTTTTTTATAAAACTGACAAAGCTGCATCAGGGGAGGTCCAGACTTGATATTAGGAAATATTATTTTACCAAGAGGATGGTCAAAAAGGCTTCCTAGAGAAATAGTCAATGCCCCATGCTTTTCAGTGTTTAAGAAGCATTTGGACATTTATCTTAATAACACGTTTTAATTTTGGGCCATCCATGAAGTGGTCAGGCAGTTGGACTAGATGATCCTGGAAGGGTAGGTCCCTTCCAAATTAACTAGTTACTTCTATTCTATTCTATTCTATTCTATTCTAAGCCACTAAATAACCTTTTTCTAGAAAATAAATATCATATAAAGGAAGTCTATTATTTTAGACTGACTTGGTTTGTATCTAAATCTATCTCATTCATGTTGAATATTAATCCATTTTGAAGTTAGCTGCTTGGATAATTTTTTTCTTCAACATTTTTTCTGAACCTTTGCATGCTATTTAGTCAGTCTCATCATACCATGTGTGCTTGTTTTATTTTCTCCTTCCAAAGCTGTGAGAGTAAACAAAGGCTGAAGATAGCATTGATTCTCTCAAGTATCCATTACAAGGGTTACGCTTCTTTTCTTATTTACTTCCAATGTGCCAGTCAATATAAAAATATATTATATTATAAAAACAATATATTGATCAATTATTTTGCAAACTTGGAGCTATATTTATATGTTTATTAATGATGGAAATTTTCCATGCAATTCTAAGTCTAATATTTTCCTAATTTGTGTCTTATCTATGCACTGAAATTAGAAGTTAAAAATATTTTTTCTTTGAGTGTGATAGAAAATAAACATATGTCTCAGACTATACATAAATCTATATTCTTGTCTGTCTCCTACAGCAAACCTGTTTGATTGTCATGTACCAAAATGTTCTAGAGCTAATAATGAAAGTACTAACACTTTGTACTGGTTTTGGTTGGGATAGGGTTAAATTTCTTTGTAGTAGCTTGTATGGTGCTGTGATTTGTGATGAAAGCAGTGTTGATAACACAAGGATATTTTAGTTACTGCTGAGCAGTGTTTGCGCAGCATCAGCATCTTTTCTTTTTAACTCTTCCCCAACAGCAATTAGGCTGGGGGTGCACAAGAAGTTGTGAGGGGTATAGATGGGACAGCTGACCCCAACTGATGGAAGGAATATCCCATTCCATATAACGTCATGCTCAGCACTAAAACTGGGGAGTTGCCATTTCTTGGTGACTTGATGGGCATCAGTTGGTTACTAGTGAGAACTGAAGCGTTATTTTGCTGCCTTGTCCTGCCTTGCCTTGCCTTGCCTCAACTTGCCTCACCACTTCATGGAAGCTTTGTGTCTGAGTCTTGTTTTAAAAGTATTCTACTTTAATTGTGTGGAAAATAATTTATTTCAAAGAACTAAAACATATGAGACATACAAAGATACATGTGATTTTTTTTTTTTTTTTTATCTTACAAGAACTAAAATTGTTAATTAGTTATTCTGAAAATAAAAAAGTTATTGCCCTTGGATGTATGTAGTGAAGCTTCCTTGAGTAAGAAAAGAGAAAGATTACAAAAGAATTACAAAGGAACGTTATCCAGGGAAAGAATGGAAATATTTTTTTGGTAAGAGGTAGATAAGACAAATGATATTTCATACAGCTGGCTTCTGAGACAGAAGGAAAAATGGCTTAAAGTGATAGTATAGGATGGGGAAAGACAGCAGTACTGATTGATTACAATAAAGTACAGTGAAAAATGCAACAAAGAAAGAGGAAACTATGAAGAGCAGACAATGACTGCATGATAAAAATTTAACTGTGATGGAGTTAGTACAATTTCAAGAAAACATTTTAATTGTAGAATTATTGAAGGAAAGACAGTGAAAATTACATGCTTCAGGAAAGGATTCAGAAATAAGAAGTGAAGCAACTATAACCACAAGATTAGAAGAAGATTAGAATATGTCTAGAAAGGAAATTGTGATTATTGAAAGCATTCAAAAATCATACCTATACCAAACAATAATCACAGAATCACTTGAAGTAGTGCAATGAAAAACAAACAAACAGAAAATTTGTATAGCATTTTCCATTCTGTTTCTGAACATTTGTTTTCCTTTTCTTATCAGGCTTTCCTTTTTCAGAAAATAGCTTAATAAAACAAGCAGACTGCAAGTGAAAAATCAGAAGATGATACAGGTTTAGAGAAGAGCTAAATGTTGTGAGGGCTGGAGAAAGTGAAAGCCAGAAAGAACCACAGCGAACCAGGATGCTATCATCTTATTTTCCCGAGTAAGAAACAATTTAACAAAACTGGACCTTCCACTTAATAAACAGAAGAAAAAAAGGCATTAAAAAAATATTCTGTGGTCATACCTGCCACATATCCATCTCTGTGAGCAAGAGAATCTGAGTACTGCTCTCCTGCCCTACCACAAGACTAGAAGAAAGAAAACAGAGCACAATAAACCAAATTGCTCAATGAAATAAAGGCTTCCAGTACTGCTCAGTGGAGAGATATAATTTTACTTGGTTAACTGAAAGACATTGTGTACACAGAGTTGACAATGGATGTAAGATTTTACTAAGGAAGTTTCAGTAATAATATATGGAATGTTTCATTGGATACAAAATGGATGTTCTTTAATTGGTAAATTACACAACTCAGATTTTTTTTTTTCTTTTTTGAAGGCATAGTGCCAAGTTGCTACTGTGTTCATGAACAAATGTGGATTTTTTCAACTAATGCAGAAGGTTGAAATAGGTTCACAGAATTAGAAAAAGGCATCTGAATCTCATTCAGCCATTTATGGTATTTGTGCAGTACTCGCTGCTTTGCTAATGGAGGCTGTGCAGATAACTCAAATGAGATGTTTTTCTTAATCAATTCCCATGAGAATCTCATTGCTTTTACCATGGAACATTACTGATTTTTGTGCATTGTTGTTATTAGATTAAATTGACTTCAGTGCATTTTATTTACAGGCTTTCTATTCATATCAGAAAGTGAAGCATGGAAGAGTTTATCTCAGGATATAATACAAATGGATGCTGACTCCTGTTCCCACTGAGTTTAGACAGAGTTAAAACCACTTGACACCTCGCAAAATGTATGCCTTTAAATTCTTGTTAAAGTCTAAAATGTTATAGCCCTTATGGTTAGACAATCAGCTTCACTGCCCCAGGAACACTGGAAGTCTTTGTAGTCTTTTCTAGGACTTTAAATGTAGGGAGGATGACCGTCTTCTGTGATTTCTGTATGTATTTCCAGCAGAATGAGGACCACAGAACATTTGACTGTTCAGTTGCAGAGAATGAAACTAGGTTCAAGAAATAGAAAAGAGTTAATGTGCAGTAGCAATCAGAATCCTTAAATTCGTGTGAAACACCATGTATTTGAGAAGGGATAGGAGGAATTGTATTTTTTACTGTTTCTTCTTTTCACTCTCCCCATCTGGGCCTTTATATTAGGAACGTGGCTCTAATAGGTTTTCTGTATAACAGATATATATGCATATTTGACAATTCCCATAAAATAATAATAAAAAATCCACCATTAAAGGAAAAAGATTAACAGGTTATGATTGTATTTAGTATTTTTCTAAGAGAATGTACAAAAAGAATAGTAAATAAACTCCTCAGGCATATACTTTTTGCCTCCATGGTAGATTCTGATAAATATTTCATTAAAATATTACATAAGGCCTAAAATGAGTATCTCAGCCATGGTCTTTGCTCATGCTATGTTAGACCTCCCTACTGTGCTGAACAAGTCTTAGACTGAAATAATAATCAGCTCTATTAAAAGAACTTGGATAGTGCTAAAGAAGTCCCAGTTCCAATTATGTTGATGCAGATGCACAGGGAGCTTGTGGTATCTAGAAATCTCAAATAAAATAAAATTAAAAAAAAATCTTAATGAATATATTTTTTGTGAATCTCTTCACTTTATTGATTTGTAATTTAGTATTAAGTAAACCCCTGTAACCTAATTAGTTCCTTTCTTCTCAGAGGAATACACTCCTTGTTGTAATGTATACTAAAATCTTTTCAAAGCCAAGGTGTATGTCTATCATTTAATTAAAAAAAAAATCATAGCGATCATACTTGTAATCACTTGCACATTTATTTGCCTGCCACTAAAACACCAGTAAAATGTGGAATAGATTTTAATACTACATAAATTGTACTTCATTGCTCAATTTTTTTCATTTCAAACAGAAATGTTTCCCTCAGGCAAGATGTAGTGAAAGTATTTGGCCTTTAATAGTGTTGACAGATTTTCTGAATGAAGCTCTAGTGACTGTCTAGCAGAAGAGTCCCATTGGTCAGCACTTGTCTATATTTCCTTTCTACAGAGAGGTATCTGGACATTCAAAATTTTCTTTCCCACACTGCCTCTGAAACCTCTAAGTTCCTCTTCTTAGCTGTTCCCCTTTATTTACGTAGGTCATCTTGTCACATGGCAGGAACCGTGTCTCTGTTGCAGCAGTGCTGTGTAAGACATGAGAAAAAGACTTCTAGTTACTCGTCTCTAAGCAGCAAAATGTGACTGCTATGAAAAAAGGAACTTGTTATATGTCTGAAAACTGCAATTAATCCCCAAATGAAGTTTAACAAGGCTTTCCAGAAAGGCTGTGATTGTTAGTGCCTTGTCTGGTGCAAAAGTCCTTCCAAGACCGGAACTCCATGACTGGTTATCAGTGATCCACTGATAGCTTTCATCAGCTTTTCAAAGCTATATAAAATTTGCTACTATATACAGGGCAGGAGGTGTGGAGATGGGAGGCAAGCTGATTTTGAAAGATATTAGACCCTACACTGTTCAGAAGTGCTAAACCCTCCCAGTTTTAAATGAGAACAGTAAAGTTAGTAGCTGCTCTACACTCCAGACTCTGCTTTCTTAGGATAAGCCTCCAGAAAACAAAACATCTCATCTTTGACAAAGTTTTTACATCTGGGAGTGCATCTAGTAATGTAAAGAGATTTACACAAAACAAGGACAGTCTTGGAGTTCTCTGATTTTAACTCTGTATGAAGGTCATCCTTGAGTGACAAGGGCAATGTGATAATGAGGAGGAAATGAAAACGAACAAACCAAGGAAGTGACATGCTTGTTTTCTT
>NW_010244242.1:38555-39487 GCF_000690775.1 Eurypyga helias
GAGACAATTAATAAATGAATGCTTACTACCTCCTTCCACAATCAGCTGCAAACATGAGAAGAGGAGACACACTGAAGCTAATAATAGCAATTGGCTGCATAAATAATGGTATCATTCTAGATTAAACCGCAGAAATAAAAGTTTGCTTTATACTCAAGAAAGACTGCACTTGTTGCACAGCAGACCTATGCAACGAGGTTAAGTGCAGAAAGACCAGAAGTTGCCTTTCATGGTTTCCTGTAGCAGACTGTGTCAAGTGTAGCAGTATATGCTGCAAACTTCTATACCTGAGCTAGTCATCCTAAACTTCATTTCAAGTTAATGGAGGAAAAAATATGCAATTCCTGAACATAATTTATTTTGCATCAAAATAAGCATCTAAAGCAGATAAAATATATCTAAAATTGACTCCCTGCCTCTATTGAGAAAAAATTGTTAAAGGAGTTTATAGTGACTAGCTCAGTGAATGTTTAAAAGTATGTGATAAGAATTCCTTCTCTAGGGTTTGGATAAGTGATAGCAAGATTTAAAAAGGAAATAATCAACCAATTTCCTGTTGTAATCATATAAATCTTGTTATTTATTAAGTACATGTTGAAAATACATGCAAACTTCCCCAGAAACCACACGATCACACTACAGATGGCACACAACTAGTTGTTGAGAGGATAAGAAATGGTAGATTTGAAGTTGCTTGTGCAACTTTAATTTGCAAGTCTTTTGCATACATAGGCATTAATTACCTGTTCATAACTCTTTTTTTTCTATAGACTTCCTGCTGCATATAGACTACAGAATGGACATTCCACTGAGTATCAGGGTTATTTACTGCAGAGGAAAACACAGAAACAGCCTCAATGAAAATGTTTTCCACCTTTTTACCGAATTTTATATCACAAAGCATGGGAAAAAACCCAGTGATTTGCAGGAAT
>NW_010244242.1:39518-42771 GCF_000690775.1 Eurypyga helias
ATGCTTATAATCTGGCTGTAAATGCAAATGAAACAACATAAGTTTCTGTAAGTAAAAAATATTCAGCTTGAGACAGAGAAATCACTTAAAAAAATTCTTCCACATGCTTTTAAATGTTACAAAACTGTATCTTATAAAAAATTGGTCACAAAATTGGAGTAATAGACTACATTTAACTAAGTTCATTTCTTCCTCTAGTAAGGTAAATTGAATGGCACTTACAGAGCAGAGAATAGGTAGCAAGAGGGAAGGATATGGGACAAGCAGCAGCAGTAGCAGCTAGTCACTATGCTCCAAACTACAATTCTCACTGCAGCTGCAATATCTCTCCAAATAGGTCTCTTAATAAACTCCCTCCTCCGAGAGCACTAGAATTTTCCTGTTATTTATTATCTGGTGCAGCAGAACTTATGAAGCATTACTTTAATATCAAGTATTAGAGTTTCATACAGAGAGTTGTCCACTGATAAACAACCAAATATACTTGCTATAGGAATCTCTAGGCTCACTTTTAAGGTCAGTGTAATTAGCTTCCACTGCTGAAAAATAGATCCTAGATGATCTGTCAGGTTCTGCCTCGTATATCTTAATGATACTCATTTGACCAGAAATTATTCAGCTCTGATGAAAACAATTTTTTCCTGTAGTCTTCAAAGAAGCTCTAAGTTTCAAACAGGTGGCATGATAAAATCCCAGTCATCGTCAAGGCTATGAGCAACAAATGAAGACTATGCACCTCCAAATAGCAGAGGTATTCTGCAAATCAATACACTGATGTAGGTATAATGTATGTCACAAAAGGAGATTGCCAAAGAGAGGGAAAAGACCCAAACAGGACAGAATTACTTCTAAATTAAATTCACAAAGAACAACAAAACATGAAATATAAATGATGCCCTTTGCTGAAACTGTTCTATCCTTGTGTATGTAGGTTTTCAAAGAAAATAAATAACTATCTAGCAGTCTGTAGACTCTCGGTGAGCCAGCAAATGATGGAAAGTTAGAGAGGAATGAAAAAAACACCATTGCCCACAAGCTGAACGCAGGGAGTAAAAAAGCACTAACCATTTTCCCTAAAATCATCGGAAATATGTCTCCTATGAGAAACAGCTTACTATATTTTTTCCAAAATAAATAAATACAATTTAAATTCTCAACAGAGCTCAGGAAGGAAAAGAGCTCTGAAAACAATGTAGCCGAAGGGTCACGGCCCCAGGCATGAATTCTCTGTTTTGTTTCCACACAGTTGTAAATTAATATTAATTCTTTGTGGCTTATTACAGTCTTTTTCTCTGAAACAATATTGATTGACTTGTTTTTACTTCGGACTGCATTTTTCTCTGCACCGTTTTGTACACTTTTATAAATGTGCCGTCATGACAGCCTTAGGCTGAGCTGATGCATGAGGATCAAACTGGAGACCTTGAACCAAAAAGGTGTTAAAACCTTGAACTAAAAATCCATGACTTAGCAGCTGAGGACTCTTAACAACCCATTCTCTGTGGATCAGTAGAGAGAGGAACCTATAATACCTATTCTCTATGTTCCTTAAAACACAAAAATCTTTTCTGTAAAGTTTCTAGACAATACATTTTCTTGAACAGGTTATGAATGATGGTAAAAATTGATAAAAAAGGTGTTAAAACCTTGAACTAAAAATCCATGACTTAGCAGCTGAGGACTCTTAACAACCCATTCTCTGTGGATCAGTAGAGAGAGGAACCTATAATACCTATTCTCTATGTTCCTTAAAACACAAAAATCTTTTCTGTAAAGTTTCTAGACAATACATTTTCTTGAACAGGTTATGAATGATGGTAAAAATTGATAAGGTCACAAACTAAATCTAAATTGCTTATTCAAAATTGCCTTAGAACAATCTTAGATTTTTCATATGACAGGAAATGTAGTCTACATTCCAGATTAAAGCTAATTTTCTAGCTTGTGAAATTTAGTTTGTCTGTAGTAATTGCTTTTAAACTCATTATATATTAAACATTAAACCAAATCTTTGCAGCACTACACATTCTTTGTCATTTTATTATGGTATGTATCTGTCTATGATGATAAAAAATATAGAGAGAGGGACCATTATTTGGCCCTAAAGCCAAACAACAGAAACTAATGATAGCCACACCAAAGTGCTTGGACCTTGATTGGATGTAGATTTAAAATAAAACACCTGTATTTCATACTTTTTTTTCCATTGAAAGTGTCTAATTTAATATGAAACTGTGTTTGTATAACATGAAATCATAGCTATGTATGCTTTGCTTTGGGACAGGAGTGGATGTCTGATGGTGTAAAGACTGTTTTGTTGGAAGTTTGTTTAAGTCCTGGAAGATCTTCTCCCCATTACCTGTAGGAAAAGGTGTCTCCTGAACAAGGTCTGGACAGTATCTCAAGGTAGTGATAGGCAGTAGTTAATGGTATGCCAACAAGAGTAGTGCCATCAGTTAAGCAACATAAATAATCATCAGTTCAATGCTGAACTTGCTTGGTGCCTCTGTTTTCTGGGGTTTTTTTGTTTTTTTTTCTATTTGTGTGGCGTTTTTTCATTTGGTTTTTTGTTCTGTTTTGTTTTTTAACCCCCATAATCACAGTCCAACACTGCTGGGACAGCAATATACAAGTACACTCATCTGATCCCAGAAACTGTATCACAGCATCTACACCTCATTGGGTTCAGTTTGCCTTACAGCCTGGCTAATTAGCCTGAGCATATGAAAAGACTCTACTGTGTCAGAGATCTCTTTGAGTCCTTCCTTAGGGGTATCTCCACAGTTCTCATAAGAATTATGTAGCCATGATCTCAGATTTTCTACTCTGGAAAACAATCAGCTCTGTATGCACTGGAAGTATGTATGGCATATGTATGTATGGCATACTTCCTGTATGTACTTCCTCTCCTGGAAGCAGAATGGAAACAGGTCCCTGCCAGGAGAGGCAGGCGCATCTCCTCCTGCCTTCCCTCCCCTTCCCAGCTGCCCCTGCAGAACAGATATGGGGCTCTGGAGCTTGAAGACCAGACAATTGCAGTGGAAGGTCCTTCCAGGGAGCTGCATACGACAACCCTGCCAGCCCCACACATTGCAACAGCCTCTGTTAGGAAAAGGAAGAGGGTCATTGTAGTAGGTGACTCCCTTCTGAGGGGAACAGAGGGCCCGATATGCCGCCCTGACCCATCGCACAGAGAGGTCTGCTGCTTCCCTGGGGCCCAAATTAGATACATCACCAGGAGACTTCCTGGCCT